>NC_142794.1:81326368-81426459 GCF_049724085.1 Artemia sp. Qi Xiang Cuo
GATTAGTTACTTAGACAAAAACACTAGGACAGTAAAAAGAAGGGAAAAGTTTTAAAAAGGAAAGAAATACTTACACGTGAGCCATAAACCCTCTCCTCTCTTAGCAAAGTATTTTTTCCAGTTTTTGAATCGAAAAGGCCCCAATCCATATGTAAATCCCAATTGAAAGCATAAGTAGATGACAACAACTGACATAATAGCCATGATATTTGAAATGGATTCGCCAATTTTTCCGTAAATGAACAAGCTGTAAATAATGTAAAAGTCAGGTTAGTTTGATCTTTCATTTTAAATGCAAACTGGAAGAAAACGATATAGATACACGCTGCTCATAGATATTATTTCTAAAGTCAAAATGTAATTAGAGAACTCCTGAAATAAGTTCCCTGAGCGCGAAGTAATCGTCAAAGTCTGTGTCCACATTGATTTTGTTTTTACCTGTATTTAGGTTCTGTGCTATTTGCTGCTGATAATAAATATCCACGAAACAGTTTTAAACGAAAATCAAACACAATGGAAAACAAAAAATTGAAAGAAGGAACTTTATTAAAAGAAAGCTAACGTTAGAACGTTTCTAACGTTTGAACACAATGGAAACACAATGGAAAACAAAAAATTGAAAGAAGGAACTTTCTTAAAAGAAAGCTAACGTTAGGTACAGTTCATGGAAGATCAATACGAATGTACATGGAAGAAAACATACTGAGAACTACAGAAAGGGTATTTGTACAAACTTTTATAGGGAAGGGTTATTTAAGCCCTACAAAAAGCGTTCCAGTGTGCTTTTTTCAAAAATTCGCCGAGATATGTTTCAGATGAATTAAAAAGGTATTTACTTGATTACAGATTAAATTTATGTTCTCCTTTCATAAAGAGACTGCTCTCCTTACATTGTATAGACGAAAAGATAGTTTTATTGAAAATAATACTTTATTTCGACAAGCAAATACACTAAACAAGCTGTTTCTTTCAAAGCATTGTTCTTCGAAAGCAAAACTGTAACGTAAAGCTTGGGTTCGAAAAAATGAATCATTTGTCACTCTATTTAAACTCAATCGTTTCTTAGAGTAACTTCAGAGGAAGATCTGAAAAACATCATGTTATGAAATTTTGCGTTTTCCTTTTTTTAGAATAATAAGGAATGTTTTGTTCAAGTAAACAATAGGTAAATTCTTTACAACAATTCGCCAGAAAATTGGGAAAAGCCACCATTATTTCCCTCAGCTACGCACAGGAGCAACTGACTTTCCAAGGACCCTAGAAGTCTTTCTGAGAAAATTTACTACAAGTCACTAATAGAGATTTCATTATCTAATTGTCCCTGTCATCACAATCTTTACTCAATGTGTGTTTTTCCATTCATTTATCCCACTATATGAGACAAAATCATTCAAAGAAATTTGATAAACATTTAAAGGGTGTCATGAAAAGTAGATTATTTACATGGATGTGATACCAAAATAATACTAGCTTTCGTTACTTTTTTATGGAAATTTTTTTGAGATGAAGGCAAACATCCAAAAATAGTATTTAAATGTTTTAAACGTATTTTTTATAATGTTTCCCTAGTCTATATGTGAACACACGAGTGAGCCAACTGCCTCAACCCTTATGAGATTCTTAAAATGGACTTCTTTCGCAGAAAAACTTAAACAATGGCCCAGAAATACACATGTTTGCATTTTGAGCCCTCCATCAAATAGTAGACCAATGTGCAACGACAGTATCTTTGTACAAGCGACCATTAAGCTTGTCTAAGGGTTATTTATTAAAAAATAAAGAACAAATTATATAAACTTACCATCAACCAGTTTGCAATGTATCCCAATGTGTCCATTGCGATCCATCCAAATGTGTGCATTTGGATACATCCCATATAACGTGGATGAAATCACAGCCCCGAATGAAATAAAATACTTAAATCCATTGGCTAAATGACGAAACTCCTTCGAATCTCTATACTGACGAAGGCACTGAGCAAACCTAAACCAGATAGGAAGACAGAGAACTAATAGACGGGTCCACCATAATCCTTCGAAATGTTTACTGTTCTCTGAAAAAAAAAACTTTCATGAAACTTGAAAAACAAAAGAATATAGAGGAATGTCCCGTCAAATCCTTCCTCCTTGTTAGGTCTGTACTGAAAGTAGATACTAATTAGAATGTTCAATTTCCTGAAGAAATTTCTCTACCCTTATATATTTTTGAGCTTTTGTTTCTTAACTTTTTTACCATTGTGCGCATGCACTTTGTCGCAAGATTCTACTTTGATTTGACTCACAGTCTTTGCTAGTTTTATATTGACATTCTCCTCTCCCTAAGACAAAAGGTTATACCCCAATCCCAGCCCTTTTTTTGTATTTTTGCCGTGATTTTTTATACAATGGTACGATTTCAAGAAGCACTTTTAATTCATGAAAGGTAGAGGGACACCCAAAAAAATGTTTTAATGCCTCTAATTTGAATATTTCCTTTCGATAATTTTAGGAAACATGTATATAACGAAAACCTGGCTATTAACAAAATATAGCAATTTGCGGGGATCTTCCTCAGCTATATTTTTCATTCCTCTTTTCTCTACTATTATTAGTTACTCACACCTTAAATGAAGTATTTTAAGAAATGGAAAAGTTCAAGTAAAAATCATCAATTACTTATTGAAATTTCAAACCCACTTTCATTGCAATTAACCATACTTGGTCGTCAAGATATTCCCTAGAATAGAAAGTTATGCCAGCACATTTCCAAAATCCCTTCGAAATAAAGCACTAAATATTTTTTCTCGGAATAAAAACAGCAACAAAAAACTGAATATGTGAATAATATGCGATTTAATTTAGCATGGGTCTATTTTTGAGCTCAAAATAGGCTACTTACAACGACCCAGAACCATTGACAATAGCAAGGACACTCCCCCCAAAAAAAAGAATGAATACCAACAAACTTCCTAATCTTTTTACCACCGAACACCAAATATTTTCTTATTTTAGTGCCATTTTTACCACAGCCAAAAATTACTATATTATTCCCAGTTTTTTTTTTCATATCCAAGGAGACCATAGACTGATCATCAAGTAACTGCATACTTTATATGCTATCCGCCGCTCCTATATGTCTCTTTTTTACCGGAGAAGTTTCGGAAACAGGTCTAGTCTGGGTGCCCTACTTACCTTAATAATATATAAATAAAATTTGTCAGTACGTTGGAAAAAGCATAAGGTTCAGAGAACTGAAATTTAGAAAAAAAAGAAACACAAAGATTCCAGATAGGACCATTTAAAGCAACATTGGCGTCGTTGAGGGGGAGGGGCAGTTGCCCCCCTCCCTCCAATAAGCTGGATAATTTATTAAGTAGCTTTAAAATTGTTGCTCGTTTTATGTGTCAAATTTGCTCTTTACTTTGAGCAGATAATTTTGTTTTATTAATCCATGTTCGTTTTAACAAACGGAAAACGAGAACAATAGGGGCCATTACACTTCATAACGTGTTCTACATTAATATTTTCCAAAAGTAATGCCTTTGAAACCTTATCATTAAATAAACATGTGAGCCTAGTTAATAGCAAAATCGCAAAAATGTACTATGCTTCCTCTTTCGCCCCATTTGCTCAGGCTAATTTTTCGCTTGATATTTAAGGTGGTTTTAATTCCTAAAATCCATCAGTTCAATATTAGATTCCCTTGTTTTAAAGCTTTCAAAAGTGGAAATGAATACACCCTCTACATCTGCAAATAGGACACAAATAGAATCAGTGAAGAATAAGAAGGTTGGTATACAGTGAATATAATTTCTTGAATGAAAAACAATACATTGAAAAAGAAAATAAGACTTAGTACTTTTTTAAAGATATCTGTACTATAACTAGATAGATCAAATCGGTCATGGAATTCGGTAGAGGGAGACCCACTCTAGGAATCTTTTAATTGTTTTAATTTTCAAAACTCAAATTCTCTTATTCGTCACTGAAATGCCTAATGAGTGCTGATTAACATCCTATTCCTTGTGTTCCGGATTCAGATACTAACCCATAAATGTAGAACTACCTCTATATGCAATACCACGCTGACTGCTTGGTATTTTCGGTTTTCTGAATATTTCTTTTAACCAGCTCCAAAAAAAGAATAGACAAAAATCTGCTAAGAATTATGACTGGAATTAGTTGCATTTCACACAACGCAAGCGCTACTTTTGGGAAATTTATCTTTGCATAAGCATGCTCTACAAAATTTCGTCTGAGAATAGAATAAAGAGAATTTAAACAAAATATATATATTTTTCTCATAGTTTAGAGATGTTGTATGGACAAATAAGCGGTACCAACCTATTCTATTTTTCTATTGCTATCAGTTTTATCATGCAGCACTACGAGACCGAGCTCTGCTTCTGAAGAGAATTTTAGACATAAAACGGTATTCAGTGTAACGCCCTCTAGAAATGTATACCCCCCATACCCTGATTTACACAGGAAAAACTTTTGTGTAATTTTTACGGAATTGGTTTTTTTAAAACAAAGATACAAAGGGGAAGATAATTTTTAAACTCTAGGAATGGATTTATTCTCTCAATTGGCATCCCTGAGAATTTAAATTAATTTAAGGTTTCTACCGCAACGACACCAAGAATTTTTCTGATTTTGTGGATACTGTTTATCAGACAATGCCCAACAGATAGGTTAATAATTCTATCTTATTTTACAAATACTTTAAAATTTGAAGTACTGTCACTATTTAAATGTTGGGAAGATGTCACAATATAATTTTACAAAATCTGTGGTAACACTTTCACTTATCCTCTATCTTTACTTGGACAGCGCTATTGCGCTGCCTATGGCTTTTGCTTTGGCTTTATGTGGCCTGATGATATCAATGCTATTTATTAATATAAATCGACGAACCCACCAAAAAGTCAACTTAATAAAAAATCATAAATAACTGTTCAATAAATCATGTATATTAAAGGTCTAGTACAACTAGTTAAAATTTACAGAGTCAAAATCCATTCGAAATTACGAGCAAATGAATAGCAAAATAACCGGGGCTATTAGAGTAGAGCTTGCTTCAATTATGATATTGAGCATCCTCTGCTGGGCTTGGGGGTTGGGGAAAGTGGAAGGAGATATATAGTGCAGCATCAGTGGTGAATCTGGTCGAGTGCATACTACATTTCCCTTCGCCCACCCAAAAGTTTGTTTATGCTATACTACTGTTGTGTGCAGTAGTTCATTGCTGAGATTTTTAAGCAAAAGCCAAGCATCAGCACTTATATGTATCATCATTTAATGTGTGTTTATTGTTTATAATGTATTTTGTAATGTTTTTAGATTCACCAAGTAGCGTGTTTGTTAAATATCTACTTTTCTTCACTGCCGCTTGAATCGTACTTACTTCAATATCACCCCCTCTTGCCCCCCACCCAATAAAAATAATGTAGCTACGTCCCTGTAAAGAAGCGTTAAAAATGGCAATAAGAATGGGTTTAATTTTATTTTAAACATTAAATGGGAGAAAGAGTGTCAATATGGCGTAAAATTACACAGTATTGATTTCAAAGAACACACTCTTAACAAGTAACTAAAAACTATTTGGCTAAATTTTCCTTTTTTTTTTTTTTTTTTTTTACAGAACATATTAAGCTTTTGAGATAAAAATAATAATTTTCACTTCAAATAATTTTTTTTGCAGTAAAGGAAAGGAGAAATAGCACTTTTTGAAGATTAAAATAAATACATATCTTGCGCAATGACATAAACAAGGGGGGGACTCGTGACCTGGGTCCCATATAAATTCAATATTTTCAGTTCTAGGCCAAAGTGTCAAATAAGATTAGATTTTTATTATTACCCCCCCCCCCTTAAAAATAACCGCGTACGTGCCTGAACCTTGCACATGCACTTTCAAGATTAATACAACTGTAATTATCTTGAGATAATTATTGATAATTATTCCGTTCAACTTACCGTAAATATTTAGGGGGGCTTTAATGAGGGAGGATTTGTGTTCGTCTTAGGACCCAATGTCACTTTTTGCTTTCATTTATAAAAAAAAAATAGCTTTTTTTTGCTATCTAGTTCTTTCCCAGAATGAATATCGACATTAAGTTGTTTTTATTTCTTTTCAGTTTAATATACTGAATGTCGAGATTTATAGAAGATCGAGATTCTTACCCTGCTGGAGCCAAATTACCTAAGACGACTTACCTTCTTGAAAATACCAGTTTCCTTTTAAGCTTCCATAAAAAAAAAGAGATAATGCAGATCTGATAATGCTCTGGTTAAACTGCTAAGTTGGTCTGCAATCCAAGCATCTTCAAAATTTACGGCTACAAATGGTGCAATGCACATCCTACCCTGAAAAACAAGAACTCATTTATGTTCACACAAAATATGGTGGGGTAAAACAAGGGTAAATACAAACTCCTCAATTCTTAATTCTCAATTTCATTTCCCCAAAGTCTTATCCTTTTTTTAACTAGCTTCTCAATGAATTAAATAAAAAAAAGTTTTTTTTAACTGAAAGTAAGGAGCGACATTAAAACTTAAAACGAACAGAAATAATTCCGTATATGAAAGGGGCTGTCCCCTCCTCAACGCCTCGCTCTTTACGCTAAAGTTTTTCATTGTTTAAAAAAAAATAGAATTGTGAGAAAGTCAAACTTTAGCGTAAAGAGTAAGGCACTGAGGAGGGGACAGCCCCTTTCATATACGAAATAATTTCTGTTCGTTTTAAGTTTTAATGTCGCTCCTTACTTTCAGTTAAAAAAACTTGTTTTTTTTATTTAATTTTTGAACGTTTTTGAATAAATGCAGGTTTTGATCTTGGCTCACCGTACATGAATAATTGAAACACAATTTGCATATTAATTTACTTTTATTTGGTTAAATAGCTTTCTCGAAACTTGTTTAATTTTATTTACGAACGTTTTGATTAGTAATAAATAAACGTAACTTACGAATTAACTTACGTAACGATTTTCTATATTCATATATTTTTAATACGTATATTAGGGGGTTCGCCCCCTAGTCAATACCTTGCTCTTTAAGCGAAAGTTCGAATTTTGTTCCAATTCTTTAAAAATGACCGCTTAATCACAAAGGCCGTTAATTAGAATAAATAGCTCTTATGAAAGTACTAAGAAATCTTTGGCTTAAAGAGCAAGGTATTGACTAGGGGATGAGCCCAATCGTATATGTAATATTTTCTGTTTGTTTAAAGTTTTGATGTTGCGGCTGTTGCAGTTGAAAAACTTGTATTTTTATATTTAATTTCTGATCTTTTTTTAAATAATGCTGGGAAGTCCGGCATCCCCTTCATAAAAATGTCCCTTCCCCCGTGAAAACTTCCTTCATGGAAAGATCCTCCCACATAACCTCCAACTCACCCCCCTCCCCCTACAACCACGAAAAATCTCTCCTGAAAACGTCTGTATACTTCCCAATAACCAAAACTATATGTTAACAGTGGGTAAAGTTAATAACTTTCAGTCCTCCCCCCGGGAACTTAGGATGATTAATTCATCCTAAAAGATATACTTATAATATTTTCGAACATACTGAACAAAATGGCTATTTCAAAATTTTGATCAGGTGCCTTTGGGAAAAAATGAGCGTGAGAGGGGGCTTAGTTGCCCTCCATTTTTTTGTTCACTTAAAAAGGGCACTAGAACTTTTAATTTCCATTCCAATGAGCCATCCCACGATATTCTAGGACCACTGGGTTGATACTATCACCCCTGGAAAAAAAAAATAAGCACGCACCCGTGATCTTTCTTCTGGCAAAAATTGCTAAATTCCACATTTTTGTAGATAGGAGCTTGAAACCTCTGCAGTAGGGTTCTCTGATACGCGGAATATGATGATGTGATTTTCATTAAGGTTCTATAGCTTCTAGGGGGTCTTACCCCCTTTTTTCGAAATTAGCCAAATTTTCTCAGGCGTGTAACTTTTGATGGGTAAGATTAAACTTGATGAAACTTATATATTTTGAAATCAGCATTAAAATTTGATTCTTTTGATGTATCTATTTGTATCAAAATACCGTTTTCTAGAGTTTCGGTTACCATTGAGCCGGGTCGCTCCTTACTTACAGTTCGTTACCACGAACTGTTTTATATCGACATTAAGTTTTTTTTGTTTCTTTTCAATTTAAATAAACGCATCTAAACCAAGTTTAATTTACAGAATAAAATGTAAACAATTGATTATCTGAGGGCATTTGGAAAATATATTTACTTCCAATACCATAAGAGAGTAGCTAACTTAATTTACAATACGACTTTTATTGAAAGCTTTGTCGTAGAAATTTGAAAAAGGACCCATTTGATTGGAAATTCAAAAAACTAAAGCTCTCTTAATAGCTCTTTTCAAAAGTGATTGGAGGGCCACTAATCTTCTTCTCACGCCCACCTTTTCCACAAACACATCTAATCAAAATTTTTAGATAGCCATTTTGTTCAAAGTAGTTGGAAGTTTGGGAAATTAGGTCTTTAAGGATGACAATCCCTCTTCCCCCTAGATCCCTTAGGGCAAGGGTCGTAAGTTATACCCTGGGGACATATAAGCTTTTCATAGAAAGTGTTGTCGTAAAAACTTCAAAAAGGGCTCATTCGATTGGAAATTCAAATGGCTAGTGCCTTTTTTATAGTTAAAATGATTGGAGGGCGTTTAAACCCCTTTCACGCCACCATATCTCCAAACACATACAATTAGAATTTTGGGAGTGCCATTTTTATTACCGTAGTTGAAAGTTCTGGAAGTTTTGTTTTTAAGGATGACAACTCCCCTCCATAGTCCTCAGGGAAAGGGTTGTCAGTTATGTCCTGGGGGTATATAAGGTTTTTCTAGAAAGCGATGTTGTAGAAACCTCAAAAAGGGCTCATTTGATTGGAGATTGAAAGAGCTAGTGCCCTTTTTAATAGTCGAAAGTGATTGAAGGACGACTAGCCCCCTTCTGACACCCACAATTTACCCAAACACATCCAATCAAAATTTTGGGATAGCTATTCTGTTCAACGAAGCTGAAAATTCTGGAAATTATGTCTTTGAGGATGATAGCCCTTTAGAGCCCTTAGGCCAATGGTTATAAGTTATGCCCTGGGGACATATAAGGTTATTTCAGAAAGTTTTTATCGTAGAAACTTCAAAAAGGGCTCATTTCATTGGAAACTGAAAGGGCTAGTGCCCTATTTAATAGTCGACATTGTATGGAGAGCAACTAACCCCTCTCTTACGCCCACCATTTCCCCCAACACATTCTATTAAAGTTTAGAGATAGCCATTTTGTTCAACGTAGTGGAAAGTTCTCGAAATTATGTATCTGAGGATGACAAACCCCCCATAGCCCAACGGGCAAAGGTTATAAGTTATGCCCTTGGGGCATATAAGGTTGTTAGTGTTGTCGAAGAAACTTCAAAAGGGGCTCATTCAACTGGGCATTGAAAGGGATAGCGCCCTTTTTAATAGTCAAAAGTTATTGGATGGTAATTAACCCTCTCTCACGCCCACCATTTCCCCAAACACATCTAATCAAAATTTTCAGATGGCCATTTTGTTCAACATAGTTGAAAGTTCTGGAAATTAGGTCTTTGAAGATGAAACTCCCCCCAGAGTCCTCAGAACTAAGGTTGTAAGTTATGCCCTGGGGGTATATAGGATTCTATTGAAAGCTGTATCGTAGAAACTTGAAAAAGGGCTCATTCGATTCTAAATTCAAAGGGCTAGTGCGCTTTTTAATAGTAGAAAATGATTGGAGGGCAACTAACCCCCTCTCACGCCATCCCTTTCCACAAAAACGTCCAATCAAAATTTTGGGATAGCCATTTTGTTCAACGTATTTGAAAGTTCTAGAAATTAGGTCTTTGAGGATGACACTTCCCCCATAGTCTTCAGGGCAAGGGTCATAAGTTATGCCCTAGGGGCATATAAGAATTTTATTTAAAGCTGTATCGTAAAAACTTGAAAAAGGGATCATTCGATTGGAAATTCAAAAGGCTAGTGCCCTTTTTAATAGTCAAAAGTGATTGGAGTGCAACTTACCCCCCTCTCATGCCCAATTTTTCACCAAACACATCCAATCAAAATTTTTAGATAGCCATTTTGTTCAACGTAGTTGAAAGTTTTGAAAATAAAGTCTTAAGATGACAACTCCCCCCCCCCAGAGCCCTCAGGGCAAGAATTGTAAGTTATGCCCTGGGGGCAAATAAAGTTTTTATAGATACTGATGTTGTAAACAAATTTAAAAAGGGCTCATTCGATTGGAAATTGAAAGAGCTAATGCCATTTTTTAATAGTCGAAAGTGATTGAAGGGCCACAAACCCCCCTCTTACACCCACCATTTCCCCAAACGCATCCAATCAAAGTTTTTAGATAGCCATTTTCTTCAACGTAGTTAAAAGTTCTGGAAATTGTATATTTAAAGATGACGAACCCCCTAGAGCCCCCAGGGCAAAGGTTTGAAGTTATGCCCTGGGGCATATAAGGTTTGTATAGATAGCGACGTCGTTAAAATTTAAAAAGGGGCTCATTCAATTGGAAATTGAGAGGGCTAGTGCTCTTTTTAATATTCGAAACAGATTGGAGGACAACCAAGCCCCCACCCTTTCACGCAAACAGTCTTTAGGGGCATATAAGAATTTTATTTAAAGCTGTATCGTAAAAACTTGAAAAAGGGATCATTCGATTGGAAATTCAAAAGGCTAGTGCCCTTTTTAATAGTCGAAAGTGATTGGAGGGCAACTTACCCCCTCTCATGCCCATATTTCCCCAAAGACATCCAATCAAAATTTTTAGATAGCCATTTTGTTCAACGTAGTTGAAAGTTTTGAAAATAAAGTCTTAAGATGACATCCCCCCTCGAGCCCTCAGGGCAAGAATTGTAAGTTATGCCCTGGGGGCAAATAAAGGTTTTATAGATACTTATGTTGTAAACAAATTTAAAAAGGGCTCATTCGATTGGAAATTGAAAGGGTTAGTGCCCTTTTTAATAGTCGAAAGTGATTGACGGGCCACTAACCCCCCTCTCACACCCACCATTTCCCCAAACGCATCCAATCAAAGTTTCGAGATAGCCATTTTATTCAATGTAGCTGAAAGTTCTGGAGATTATATATTTAAAGATGACGAACCCCCTAGAGCCCCCAGGGCAAAGGTTTGAAGTTATGCCCTGGGGCATATAAGGTTTGTATAGATAGCGACGTCGTTAAAATTTAAAAAGGGGCTCATTCAATTGGAAATTGAGAGGGCTAGTTCTCTTTTTGATATTCGAAACAGATTGGAGGACAACCAGGCCCCCACCCTTTCACGCAAACCATTTCCACAAACAGATCCAATCAAAATTTTGAGTTAGCCATTTTGATGAACGTAGTCAAAAGTTCTGGAAATTGGGTCTTTGAGGATGACAACCCCACTCAGTCCTCAAGGCCAAGGTTGTAAGTTATGCCCTGAGGGCATATAATGTTTTTATAGAAAGCGCTGTCGTAAAAATTTCAAAAATGGTTCATTCGATTAGAAACTGGACGGGCTATTGCCCTTTATTTTTTTATGGAAGGGATGGTTGTTTAACTTCAGAAGAGGCTCACTCATTCTCCCTGAAAAAGACTATTTCAATATAAAACGAAAAGAAATTAATCAAAAATATTTTTGTACAACATAAGTTCTTAAAAAAAAGTCAAGAACTCCATTAAGCAAAAATGAACAATAATAGAATCAAATAATTTACCGAGCACACAACTACCACAAATCAGTAGAGATAAACAAATGAAACCCGACACGACCAGAAATTAAAACGAGTCAAACTCAAAACGAGGAGAAATTAATCAGAGTAGGGCTCTATACCCTATGCTTTCTAAAAGCCAGAATATAGTTAGCACTTTTCTGAAAAAAATTCTTTTAAATGTTTTCACTTTTATAACTTTAAGAAATAAAAATTAATTAAGTTTTAAAGGAATAAATATCAGCTTAGGTATATTAAACTGACAATTCATATATTTTTTAGTAAATTTTTTTGATTTTTTTTTCAGTAAAATACAAATTATATTATAAAGTAACTATAATGAGTATGTCAATTTAAAACTAACAGAAATTAAGTATAATGCTTTTCATTGAAAAAAAAAAGCAAAACACATAATGCAATAAAAAATACAAAAAAAAGTATCTTTTAAATTTTGCATGGGAGGATTTCACTCATTTGACACCCCCTAATAACGATTATTTCATTCAAAAGCTTATTAGGATCGTGAAATTTGGATGATACGCAAAACATATGTGAACATGTTTGCCTTACATAGCAACTTTTTTTCTCTGTGAAACTCGGGTTGACCTTGAAACTAAGATTATCATGCTAAGAATGACCTGAGCCTATTTTCAAGATCTTCATATTGGAAATGTAATTGACACTAGAAATACAAACAACTCAACAGACAAATTATAGAAAATATTCCCAATTAACCAAAACCACGACCTAGCCTGGGATACATAGAATAATAGCAACAGCTTGGACAGATTTGCAAAAAAAGGTCATCATCTTCTACCAATCGTTCTTGCTTAAGAAAACAACAACAATTTGAATCAATGGCATATCAATGATTTTGTTCGGGGGGGGGGGGTACTTTAAAAAAATCGCATTAAAATTTTGCATATGCACTTTGTGACGTTTCTACGATTTGGGCAAAAATTTCCTGGGGAAGGGGGAGTTGAGTTGCATTTATTCCTATGAACAAAGTAGGCTATTATAAAGATTAGGAAGTTCACAGTCTTGCTATTCTTGTTTTTGCTGTTGAGCTATAAGGGAAGAGCAAGTTACAATCAACCTTGGAGTACTTACCATTATTCGAAGTAACCAAAAGCGTGGGCCATGCATAAAAGTCCTGGATGGGTTGAATAGGAAGGCTATCATTATGACAGCCAGCAATTCATAAACAATTCATATATTTTTTAGTAAATTTTTTTGATTTTTTTTTCAGTAAAATACAAATTATATTATAAAGTAACTATAATGAGTATGTCAATTTAAAACTAACAGAAATTAAGTATAATGCTTTTCATTGAAAAAAAAGCAAAACACATAATGCAATAAAAAATACAAAAAAAAGTATCTTTTAAATTTTGCATGGGAGGATTTCACTCATTTGACACCCCCTAATAACGATTATTTCATTCAAAAGCTTATTAGGATCGTGAAATTTGGATGATACGCAAAACATATGTGAACATGTTTGCCTTACATAGCAACTTTTTTTCTCTGTGAAACTCGGGTTGACCTTGAAACTAAGATTATCATGCTAAGAATGACCTGAGCCTATTTTCAATATCTTCATATTGGAAATGTAATTGACACTAGAAATACAAACAACTCAACAGACAAATTATAGAAAATATTCCCAATTAACCAAAACCACGACCTAGCCTGGGATACATAGAATAATAGCAACAGCTTGGACAGATTTGCAAAAAAAGGTCATCATCTTCTACCAATCGTTCTTGCTTAAGAAAACAACAACAATTTGAATCAATGGCATATCAATGATTTTGTTCGGGGGGGGGGGAAGTACTTTAAAAAAATCGCATTAAAATTTTGCATATGCACTTTTTGACGTTTATACGATTTGGGCAAAAATTTACGGGGGAAGGGGGAGTTGAGTTGCATTTATTCCTATGAACAAAGTAGGCTATTATAAAGATTAGGAAGTTCACAGTCTTGCTATTCTTGTTTTTGCTGTTGAGGTATAAGGGAAGAGCAAGTTACAATCAACCTTGGAGTACTTACCATTATTCGAAGTAACCAAAAGCGTGCGCCATGCAAAAAAGTCCGGGATGGGTTGAATAGGAAGGCTATCATTATGACAGCCAGCAACAAGGGGTTGACGTAAGGTGGCACAGTTAGTATGTCAGCGTACAAGAAGCAGAGGACACTCAGACACCACAAAACACCTTGAAAAAGAATTTTCTTTTTATTCTTTAATTTCCTTTCATTCTGTCAAAGATAAAATATCTAGATGTGTTCACAAGAACTAGTATTTTTATTCATTTATTTTGTTTTTGCAAAAGAATGACCGTAATATAACAACCTGCTCAATTTATTAAAAAAAATTTAATACCAGTAGTCAGATAACCAATCTAGGCAACCAGCCTCTTCAACCCACGGTTCATATATTCATGTATACGAATTCTTGTATATTATAACAGGAAAAGAAAAAACAATCCAGAAAACCTAGAATATAATACCCCCACCCTTGCCCACAGATAGAAATGGAATCACACAATAAAATGAATATGTCTACCTCACGCCACCTAATCTGAAAACTAGTTTGTTGTGGTAGCATTCACTAACGTTTTGCTTTTGACCAAACACTCTTTCCAGAAACAAAATATTGTATTTCCAGTAGTTTCTCAGTATATCCTAATGATGGCAATATTTTCTTGACTTTAAAGACAGCCCAATTTCTTTGTTGTTTTAATTCCCGTTTCAAATTTGATAAAGCCTAACACATCCCAACCTTAAACAATTCATTTTCTTTTGATCTCACGTCTCGGAGGAAATATATTTTTGCAATGACCAGTAGGTCTCAACCCACATTATGCCTACCCACTAGGGTATGCTATATGATAGTTATATATCAATACCAACTGTTTGTTACCAAAAGAGGCAACGCTTTGCCATTCAGGAAAAATCAAGAAAGTTTTACATCAATATTATGTCGGGTATTTTAATTATATAGTTTACATGTGTCCACAGAAATCCTGTCCCTGTGTGTAGGGTCCAAATGAGGGCAGTCCGAGTACTGAGAATGTAAATCTTTCCATCATAATGTCCATAATTTTTGAAACATGCCTTTTCTAAAGTCTGAAATTTTTGAAAAATTCTACAACAGACCAAAAAACAAACTTGCTCTTAATATTTTGATGCTTCTGTTTAAGAAATAATTTGATAAATTTCAGCTTCAACTTACAAAAAGGTGAAGAAACTACAAATAGATTAAACCAAGACCATAAATAAGATTTTGAATGACAATTATGCGTGACCTTCGTCCCCCCCCCCGGGACCCGCTGCTGAGAAGGACCAGTTGCCCCTCCTGTCCCATAGCAAATTACGCCCCCGCCTTCGATCCGTTAAGAAATGGCTCGCAGATTTTTGCAATTTGCGTTACTTGTAAGCACCACAATTACTTTTAGAGCCTTGACTAAGTCCTGGGCTGTATTTTTTTTTGAGACAGAAGCAATTGTACTCCTTACGAAATTGCGCATCGTTCTATGCATGAAGGGGTTAGAAAATTCATAAAGATGGGGCTTTCCTTTTATCTTTTGGCCCAGACTGACCTTCAAAATAGATGAAAATTTTTGTTAGTTTTGAAGAAACTCCTATCACGGTTTTAACATAATCTGGACAGGATGATTTCAATGACAAGGACAGCTAAGAAGCGTAAATTTACTTTCAGCATATAGTAATAACATACATATGTATAAATGCATTCGTTTTCAGTATTTGAGGCTTTTTTTAGTGTATGCAGTATATAAACACCTTTCCCGAAATACATTATCTTTGAAGAGATGTATGCAGTTTTATTTACCCGTCAACTCGTTTAGAAATGGCTCTGGGATTGCCATATTATGTGGTTTTCTTCTGTCCAGAATTTAGGGTAATAAAGAATTCATATATAATTTTGATCTAGCCCCTATGCTACCATTGCTGAAACATAAAACACAAAACTCAAATACAAGAAGTCTTCAAACCGCAAACAAATATTTTTTTTTTCATTTGCCTGCCTCTATGCTAGGCCTTCCATATTTCTGTAGCTAAATTCGGTACTTGTGCACTATCTGGTACCCACCGCTATAACTGTATCAAGGAAACCAGACACGAAACCCACCAAACAGGTATTTGCAATAGAGAGATGGAGTGCAAAGCTTGGTTTTCATTGCGTTTACAATATTTAAACTGTTGTTGTGGGGCGGTTTAGGGGGGAAAGATACCTAGGTTAGGTTACGTATTTAATATATGCTATGCTTTGCCCCCAACCCCCCTTAATGTGCAATTATATAGCCCAAATTTGTTTCTAAACTATAATATATTTATTGTATTTTTTTTAAGCATTAACTAAACTTGACTTCTTTTTTAGGTACCATATTATGCACAAGTACCCTAAATTCTTAGACCTTGTAATAACCAATATTTAGATTTTCCCAATATGACACTAAAACAATTTTTAATCTATGACAAAGGAGGGGAGGGGGCTTGATCAAGATACGAAAATCCCTCTTCTTGTGTGATCACACTCAAGAAGTGTGTCCTTATCATCAACAATTCTGTTTAAACTTCAGAGCAAATGTATTGCAGATTGGGAGTCCGTTAACGAGAGAATATTTTCATACTCTTAACAATAATCTATAGAACATCTAGGGTAATGTGGATGGTACACAGTTCAGCAGACAAAATAGAAGATCCCAATGGAAGGAGAATATCAAACGGTTCGAGGTAACGAACTGTAAGTAAGGAGCGACCCGGCTCAATAGTAACCAAAACTCTAAAAAGAAGAATTCTGAAAGCAATAGATCCATCAAAAGACTCAGATTTTAATGCTGATTTCAAATATACAGGTGTCGCCCCTCAAAAGTTACGAATACAAGTTACCCATCAAAAGTTAAGCGCCTGATAAAATTTGCCTGATTTTCGGAAAAAAGGGGGAAACACCCACAAAAAGTAATATAACCTTAATGAAAATCACACCGTCAGATTCAGCGTATAAGATTACCCTACTGTAAAAGTTTCAAGCTCCTATCTGCAAAAATGTGGAATTTTGTATTTTTTGCCAGAAGAAAGATCACGGATGCGTGTTTATTTGTTCTGTTGTTTTTTGTTTTTTTTCCAGGGGTGATCGTATCGACCCAGTTTTCCTAGAATATCGTGGGAGGGCTCATTCGAACAGAAATTAAAATTTCTAGTTCCCTTTTCAAGTGACCAAAAAAATGGAGGGCAAATAGGCCCCCTCCCACGCTCATTTTTTCCCAAAGTCACCCGATTAAAATTTTGAGATGTCCATTTTGTTCAGCATGGTCAAAAATTTAATAACTATGTCTTTTAGGATAAGTTAATCCCCCAAAGTCTCCGGGGGGCTGAAAGTTATTAACTTTACCCAATGTTTACATATAGTATTGGGTATTGGGAAGTATACAGCCGTTTTCAAGGGGGATTTTTTCTGGTAGTAAGGGGGAGGAGGGTGGCTATGCGGGAGGATCTTTCATGGAGACATTTTTCATGGCGGAAGGGACATTGCTATGAAGAGGGTGCCGGATTTTCCAGCATTATTTAAAAAAACGATCAGAAACTAAATAAAAAAACGACAAGTTTTTCAACTGAAAGTAGGTAGCAATATCAAAACTCAAAACGAACAAAAATTATTACTTATATGACTGGGTTTGCTACCTAGTCAATACCTCGCACTTTACGCTGAAGATTTTTTAAGTATATTCATAAAGGCTATTTATTTTAATTAACGGGCTCTGTTATAGAGGTGCCATTTTTAAAGAATTGGAACAAAATTTAGCGTAAAGAGTGAGGTATTGACTAGGGAGAGAACCCCCTAACATATATATTAAAAATACACGAAATATAGAAGTTCGTTACGTAAGTTAATTCGTACGTTACTTATATTTCCTAATAATTTTTTTATATATATTTCCTAATAATATACTTCCTAATAAAATCGTTTGTAAATAAAATTTAACAACTTTCAAGAAAGCCGTTTAACCAAATAAAATTAAAATTTAACTGCAAATTTTGTTTTAATTATTCATGCACGGTGAGCCAAAATCAAAACCTGTATTAATTCAAAAACTTTCAAAAATTAAATTAAAAAAACGAGTTTTTTAACTGAAAGTAAGGAGTGACATTAAAAATTAAAACGAACAGAAATTATTCAGTATATGAAAGGGGCTGTCCCCTCCTCAACGCCTCGCTCTTTACGCTAAAGTTAGGCTCTTTCTCACAACTTTTTTTTTTAAACAATAAAAAACTTTAGCGTACAAAGCGAGGCGTTGAGAAGGGGACAACCCCTTTCACATACGGAATAATTTCTGTTCTTTTTAAGTTTTAATGTCACTCCTTACTTTCAGTTAAAAAACTTGTTTTTCTTAGCTAATAAAGATTAAGGTCCAGGGATGGAATACATGAAGCTGTTCCACCTTTCTTTCCATGGACAGATTCATCTGTATAAATTTGTCATTGATTAGGGTAATTTTTCGAAATTTGTTTTGAAAAAATAGTTTTCACCACATGATGATATGGAATCAGATTTGTATTTATATGAATAAGATCATTTTGTCAGCATGGCCAGCCTATGCCTTCTGGAGTGGGTACCAGCACATAAGGCTGATTAAGAAAAATTTTACCAGTTTATCTAGACGAAGCTCATTCAAATAGCTCAACCGATTAAAAAAACTAATTCCTTAAGTCTTTTGAGCTGAAACTACTAGTCATAGTGAAATATTGTTTCAAAATATTACAATTTATTGCATGATAAAAAAAATCCTACTTGAACATAAAAAAACAAGCTTGAAAATGCAGAAGAACTTAGGACGGTATTGATAGCGCTATATTGCAACCACCTAAAGAAATATTCAGTTTACCTGTCCATTAGGAATCAGATTACCTTTTCATGAGGAATATGATGGAAATCTTCTGTCAAGACTTTAAAAAAACATTAAAAAAGGTCAAAACTCTATTGTTTGAAAAAAAAAACCAACACTATTACTGAAAAATCGAGAACGAAACGATCTTAGAGAGCTGAAACTAATTTGCATAAATTTTAGGGATTAAACCTGCCTTTGTTTCAAACGATCTGAGTCACCAACCTGAATCTTTATCCTGGAGTCAGAAACCTGAAAAAAATTCAAATGAATTTAATGAAAAAAAATGACCATTGTCCGTTTAATATACATTTGCTGATATTTGTTCCTTAAAATCTTAATTAATTTTTGATTTTTTAAAGTTATAAAAGTGAAAACAATTACAACATTTTTTTCAGTAAAGTGCAAATTATATTCTAGCTTTTAGAAAGCATAGGGCTTTAAATTCTAGTCTGATAAACTTCTGTTTATTTTGAGTTTTACTTATTTTACTTTCTGTCTGTCTTGTGTTTTATTTATTTATTGATATTGAATTTTGGCAGCTGTATGCTTGGTAGATTATTTGATTCTATTTTTGTTTATTTTTGGTTTAATGTAGTTCTTCACTTTTTTTCGAAAAACTTATTTTATGCAAAAATTTTTTTTGATTAATTTCTGTTCGTTTTATATTGACATGGTCTTTTTCAGCGAGAAAGACTGAGCTTCTTCTGAAGTTCAACAACCATCCCTTCCGTAAAAACCTTTAATACCCCTTGGGCATAACTTACAACCCCTGCCCCTAATCTTTGGGGTTGGTTTCAGCCCCAAAAGCCTTATTGTATTATATTTAGACTATTTTGAATAGAACAGATATCTTAAAATTTCTATTAGACGCATTTCGGGACAATATGACGTGTGTGCAAGGGAAGATGGTAGCTGCCCTCTGATCACTTTGATTCTCAAAAAGAGCACTAAAGCGTCTGATTACCAATCCAATGAGCCCCCTTTGAAGTTTATATGACCACACTTTCTATAAAAAACCCTATTTGTCCCCAGGGCATAACTTACAACCCTTGCCCTGAGGGCTGGGGCTTTGGTTATCCTCAAAGACATAATTTCCAAATCTTTCTGACAGGATTAAAAAAATGGCTATATCAAAATTTTGATTGGAAGTATTAGGGTTAATGATAGGTGTGAAGGGAGACATTTGCCCTCTGATCACTTTCGACTAATAAAAAAGGCAGTAGTCCTCTCAATTGTCAATCGAATTAGCCCTTTTTGAAGCTTCTAAGACAAAACTTTCTATAAAAACGTTATATGCCCCAAGGGCATACATTACGACCCTTGTCAGGAGGGCTATTGGAGGAGGGCTGTCATCCTCAAAGATATAATTTCTAGAACTTTCAACTACGTTGAACAAAATGGCTATGGCAAAATGTTGATCGGAAATGTTTGGGGAAATGATGGGGTAGGGGTGATTCTCCCTCTGATTACTTTCGACCATTAAAAAGGGCAATAGCCCTTTCAATTTTAAATCGAAAGAGTCCTTTTTGAAGTTTTTGCGACAACACTTTCTATATGCCATTATATACCCCCAGGACATAGCTCACAACCTTAGCCGTGAGGGCTGTGGGGGTTGTCATACTCAAAAACACAATTTCTGGACCCTTCAACTACGTTCAAGAAAATTACAATATCAAAATGTTGATCGGAAGTGTTTGGGGACATGATGGGTATGGGGAGGGGGGAGGCATTCGCCCTCTGATCACTTTTGACTATTAATAAGGGCAATAGACCTCTCAATTCCCAACTAAATGAGTCTTTTTTGAAGTTTCTACGACAACACTGGCAAAGACCTAATTTCCTGAAGTTTCAACTACGGTGAACAAAATGTCTATCTCAAAATTTTGATTGGATGTGTTTGGGGATTGTTCGGCATGAGAGGGGCGTTAGTTGCCCTCCAATCACTTTCGACTATTAAATACTCTAGCGCATTCAATTTCCTTACAAATGAGCCCTTTTTGAAATTTCTACGACAACGCTTTCTATAAAACCTTATGTGCTCCAACGGCATAACTTACAACCCTTGCACTGAGGGCTATTTGTCATCCTCAAAGACATAATTTCCGGACTTTTCAACTACCTTGAACAAAATGGCTATCTCAAAATTTTTATTGGATATTTTTGGGGAAATGGTGGGCGTTGGAGAGGTGTTAGTTTACTTTCAATCCCTTTTGAATATTAAATCGAAATTTTTGACTATTAAATTTCCAATCGAATGAGCCCTTTTTGAAGTTTCCACGACAACTCTTTCTATAAAACCTTATATGCCCCTAGCGCATAACTTAAAACCCTTACCCTGAGAGCTGTGAAGGTGGGAGGCTATCATCCTCAAAGACCTAATTTCCAGAACTTTTAACTACGTTGAACAAAATGGCTATCACAAAATTTTTATTGGATGTGTTTGGGGAAATGGTGGGCGTGAGAGGAGGGTTAGTTGCCCTCCATTCACTTTTGAATATTTAATAGGGCACTAGCCCTTTCAATTTCCTATCGAATGAGCCCTTTTTGAAGTTTTTACAACATCGCTATCCATAAAAACATTTTATGTCCCTAGGGCTTAACTTACAACCTTTGCCCTTGGGGGTCTGAGGGGATATCATCCACGAAGACCTAATTTCCAAGAATTTTAACCACGTTGAAAAAAATGGCTATCTAAAAAAAATTGATTGGATGTGTTTTGGGAAAAGACGGGCGTGAGAGGGGGTTTAGTTGCCCTCCAATCACTTTTAACTATTAAAAAGGTAAACAGGAAGGGTTTGCGAAAGCACAGGTTGGCTGGCCCCCAGCCCCACATTGCACTTCCTGGCTGAAGGGCCACGAAACGGAGATCAGCACCGCCGGTTTGGACCTTAAGGGTCTAGTGCCGCATCCTTTTTAGTTGCCCTCCAATAACTTTCGACAATTAAAAAGGGCACTAGCACTTTGAATTTCCAATCAAATGAAACCTTTTTCAAATTTTTACGACAAAGCTTTAAATAAAAACCTTATATGACCCCAGGGCATAAATTACAACCCTTGCCTTTACGGCTGTGGGGGAGTGTCATCTTCAAAGATATAATTTCTGGACCTTTCAACTACTTTTAACGAAATGGCTATCTCAAAATTTTGATTGGATGTGTTTGGATAAATAGTGGGTGTGGAAGGGGTGTTAGTTGTCTTCCAAACACTTTCGACTGTTAAAAAGAGCGCTAGCTATTTCAATTTCCAATCCAATGAGCCCTTTTTGAAGTTTCTACTACAAGACTTTCTATAAAAAAAAAACATTAAATACCCCGGGGCATAATTTATAACCCTTGCCCTGAGGGCTAGGGGGGAGGTTGTAGCCTTCAAAGACCTAATTTCCAGAACTTTCAACTACGTTGAACAAAATTGCTATCTTAAATTTTGATTGGATATGTTTGGGGAAAAGGTGGGCGTGAGAGGGGGGTTAGTTGCCCTCCAATAACTTTCGACTGTTAAAAAGTACACTAGCCCTTTGAATTTCCAATTCAAATGAGCCCTTTTTGAAGTTTCTACGACAAAGCTCTCTATCAAAACCTTATATGCCCCCAAGCCATAGCTTACAACCCTTGCCCTGAGGGCTGTGGGGGACTCTTCTCCTCAAAAAGATAATTTCTATCTGGAAATCAACTACGCTTAACAAAATGGCTATCTCAAAATTTTGATTGGATGTGTTTGGGGAAAAGACGGGCGGGAGAGGGGGGTAGTTGCTCTCCAATCACTTTTAACTATTAAAAAGGGCACTAGCCCTTTCAATTTCCAATTGAACCAACCCTTTTTGAAGTTTTTAAAACATCACTATCTATACAAAAACCTTATATGCCCCCAGGGCATAACTTGCAACCCTTGCCATGAGGGCTCTGAGGGGGTTATCATCCTCAAAGACCTAATTTCCAAAACTTTTAACTACGTTGAACAAAATGCGTATCTAAAAAAATTTATTGGATGTGTTCGGGGAAAAGGTGGGCGTGAGAGGGGGGCTTTGTTGTCCTCCAATAACTTTCGACAATTAAAAAGGGCACTAGCACTTTGAATTTCCAATCAAATGAAACCTTTTTCAAATTTTTACGACAAAGCTATAAATAAAAACCTTATATGACCCCAGAGCATAACTTACAACCCTTGCCCTGAGGGCTGTGGGGAGTGTCATCCTCAAAGATATAATTTCCGGACCTTTCAACTACTTTGAACAAAATGGCTATCTCAAAATTTTGATTGGATGTGTTTGGATAAATGGTGGGTGTGGAAGGGGTTTTAGTTGTCTTCCAAGCACTTTCGACTATTAAAAAGAGCGCTAGCTATTTCAATTTCCAATCGAATGAGCCCTTATTGAAGTTTCTACGACAAGACTTTCTATAAAAAAAAAACATTATATACCCCGGGGCATAACTTACAACCCTTGCCCTGAGGGCTAGGGGGGGGGGTGTCACCTTCAAAGACCTAATTTCCAGAACTTTCAACTACGTTGAACAAAATTGCTATCTTAAATTTTGACTGGATGTGTTTGGGGAAATGGTGGGCGTGAGAGGGGGGTTAGTTGCCCTCCAATAACTTTCGACTATTAAAAAGAGCACTAGCCCTTTGAATTTCCAATTCGAATGAGCCCTTTTTGAAGTTTCTACGACAAAGCTCTCTATAAAAACCTTATATGCCCCCAAGCCATAACTTACAACCCTTGCCCTCAGGGCTGTGGGGGACTCTTCTCCTCAAAAAGATAATTTCTATCTGGAAATCAACTACGCTGAACAAAATGGCTATCTCAAAATTTTGATTGGATATGTTTCAGGAAATTGTGGGCGTGGAAGGGGTGTAAGTTGCCTTCCAATGATTTTTTACTATTAAAAAGGGCACAAGCCACTTCAATTTCAAATCGAATGAGCCCCTTTTGAAGTTTCTACGACAACTCCTTCGATATGAAGTGTCCTAGTCTAGAACCAAAAAATAAATAAATAATACATTGTGCCTACATTGTTCTTTACTTAGGAAGCGCGATTGCGCTGCCTATGATTTATCATTAAGAGGTCACGGAATTGGAATAAAAAAAAATCTCAATTCTCGAACTTGGTTATGTCGAGAAAAGCTCTCAAAGTCAATGGATTTCAAATTGTGACATGCGTGTCTGATAAGCTTGATTTCTCTGCTTTTCAGGGGTTACTTACGTTAATTCGGAACTAATGAATAATCAAAGCATACTTTGAAGTCGACTAAAAATTTAATTTGAAGTTTTGTAGTATATAAGAAGCTTGACAAAATCTATCCAAAACGAACTAAGTAGACATTAAATATTTGGCACTGATCTCTACAAATGCTATCGTTCTTTCTGTTCACACTAACTAACCTAAAAAGGGATGCTAGATGATTTCCCCCCCCCCCCTCCCCAGGTAAAATACTCCCCGCCGAAATTTAATTCAAATTTACTTCTTATTTAATTTATAGTCGACTAGTGCTCAAAGTATGCTTCGATTATTCATTAGTTCCACTTTAACGTAAGTAACCCCTGAAAAGCAGAGAAATCAAGCTTATTAGACACGCATGTCACAATTTTAAAATCCTTTGACTTTGAGAGCTTTTCCTGACATAACCAAGTTCAAGAACTGAGTTTTTTTATTCCAATTCCGTGACCTCTTAATGACAAATCCTATGTGTAAACAACGGGCAAATTACATAATTTACTATCCTTGCCAAGGGGCTGTGGAGGACATGACATCACTCGAGGCATATCTGTTAGACCTAGTGACCAAGCTGAACAAAATTGACATTGGAAAAAAAAGCTGCGAAAAAAATAGCTAGAAAACAGTTGAGCAAATAAAATAACTGTTTCTGTCCTCTCTGTGTTAAGACTGTCAACTATCTCCTTGATATTTTTTATCTTCCCGCAGTTTAACAAGGTAATAAGGGCCCAGCCTTAAGGACGATTCAAATGTAATATCCTGTTGATTATGCCATAGAATACACATAATATCAGTTGCGCTTAACCAAGCAGTTAATTTAAATTTTCTTGTCGGGCAAGAACATAGGTAATAAAAAAGAAACTTTTACAAGAGGAAATAACAAATATAGATTTTATTCAGATCACTTTCTTGAAGCAAAGAGTGAAGACTAGACTCAAAGAGGATAGTACGGTTGGAAAAAGTTGAATAAAATTTTGCGAGATCGCACCTATTGTTAAAGTAGGTACAATATACGTAGTATATTATTTTGCCTGGCTACTACTGTTACTATTTCCTACTTCTACTGCAACGATTTGAATGAATAAAGAATGTAAGTTTATCCGAGTTCTCAGAGAACATTGATGGAATAATTTAGGAACAATATTATGTTTTATTTTTCAGGTCAACTTGACGAGGTTTAAAATAACCAACTATTGACTCCTATAGAAAAAAAAGACATTAAACATTATTTTTTTGTTGCTATCTCAGCAAATCAAAATTTGCACGTATTAACGTTTAAATGAATTTTGATCAATGTGATTACCTTCTCTGTGGTACCTCTTCCTTTTCTCCTTTCTATATCCGTCGCTTCTCTTTCTTCTTGTTTATGGTTGGACTTATGTTATTTCTGTTCACGGCCAACCGAACAGAAAATGTCACAAGGCTCCAGAGTCTTATTTCAGACTAAAGGAAATTCAAATTTTTCAGAGATATTTTTCTTTCTTTTAGTAGTCAAGCCCACCCAGTTATGCAAATGCGACACTTTTTTACGATCTTTTTAATGGCACCCTTTTAAGGCTAAAGGAAATTCAAATTTTTCTTTCTTTTAGTAGTCAAGCCCACCCAGTTATGCAAATGCGACACTTTTTTACGATCTTTTTAATGACACCTTTTTGTTAGAATTACAGTTTGCGAAGAAGCATAGAAAAAAAGACCACCTTAATCGCCTTTATTCTATAACGTCCTTACGCCTTTATTCTCCTAGGAACGTCCTTTTTCAAGACCGTGTTTGACAAGGTATTGGTAAAAGAAGCAGCTCTGTCCTTCCCGGGATGCGTTTCTTTAGCAGAGTTAAAACTGCCTAGCAATTTATAATGTTTCCCATTTTTATACTCTACCACGCACAAATACATTTTTTTTTTTCGATCAATTATCTTCTAGCTAGCAGCAGAGCTTTCAATTTTTTTGTTCTGCTCTAGATAAATATATATTTTGTTTTTGCAGATCATGACAATTATCAAACAGTTCGTGGAAACCAACTGTAAGTAAGGAGCGACCCGGCTCAATAGTAACCGAAACTCTAAAACACGGAATTTTGATACCAATAGATAAATCAAAAGAATCAGGTTCTTATGCTGATTTCAAATATATAAGTTTCATCACATTTAGTTTTACCCATCAAAATTTACGCAAAAATTTGCCTTATTTTCGAAAAAAGGAAAACACTCCTCTAAAATCTTAGAACTTTCACGAAAATCACACAGTCATATTCAGCGTATTAGCGAACCATACTATAGAAATTTCAAGCTCCTATCAGCAAAAATGTGGAATTTTGTATTTTTGTACAGAAGAAAGATCACGGATGCTTTTTTTTTTTTTTTTTTTTTTCCAGGGGTGATCGTATCGACCCAGTGGTCCTAGGATTTTACGAGAGGACTCATTCGAATGGAAATTAAAATTTCTAGTTCACTTTTTAAGTGACCAAAAAAATAGAAGGCAACTGGACCCCCTCCCACGCTAATTTTTTCCGAAAGTCACCCGATCAAAATTTTGTGATAACCATTTTGTTCAACATGGTCGTAAGATACAATAGCTATGTCTTTGAGGATGATTTAATTACCCACTGTCCCCGGGGAAAGGTCTGCAAGTTATGAACTTTGCCCACTGTTTACATATAGTATTGGATATTGGGAAGTATACAGAAGTTTTCAGGAGGTTTTTTTTAGTAGTTGGGGGGGGTGGATCGGGGGTTACGTGGGAAGATCTTTCCATGGAGGAAGTTTTTATGGGGGAAGGGACATTACTATGAAGGGGGTACCGGATTTCCCAGTATTATTTAAAAAAACGATCAAAAATTGTCAAGCTTCTTATATACTACAAAACTTCAAATTAAATTTTTAGTCGACTTCAAAGTATGCTTCGATTATTCATTAGTTCCGAATTAACGTAAGTAGCCCCTGAAAAGCAGAGAAATCAAGCTTATCAGACACGCATGTCACAATTTGAAATTCATTGACTTTGTGAGCTTTTCTCGACATAACCAAGTTTCGAGAATTGAGACTTTTTTTTATTCCATTTCCGTGACCTCTTAATGATAAATCATAGGCAGCGCAATCGCGCTGCCTAAGTAAAGAACAATGTAGGCACAATGTATTATTTATTTATTTTTTGGTTCTAGACTAGGACACTTCATATCGAAGGAGTTGTCGTAGAAACTTCAAAAGGGGCTCATTCGATTTGAAATTGGAGTGGCTTGTGCCCTTTTTAATAGTCAAAAATCATTGGAAGGCAACTAACACCCCTTCCACGCCCACAATTTCTTCAAACATATCCAATCAAAGTTTTGAGAAAGCCATTTTGTTCAGCGTAGTTGATTTCCACATAGAAATTATCTTTTTGAGGAGAAGAGTCCCCCACAGCCCTCAGGGCAAGGGTTGTAAGTTATGGCTCGGGGGCATATAAGGTTTTTATTGAGAGCTTTGTCGTAGAAACTTCAAAAAGGGCTCATTCGAATTGAAAATTCAAAGGGCTAGTCCACTTTTTAATAGTCGAAAGTTATTGGAGGGCAACTAACCCCCCTCTCACGCCCACCTTTCCCCCAAACATATCCAATCAAAATTTAAGACAGCAATTTTGTTCAACGTAGTTTAAAGTTCTGGAAATTAGGTTTTGTAGGCGACACCCCCCCCCCCCCCCTAGCCCTCAGAGCAAGGGTTGTAAGTTATGCCCCGGGGTATATAATGTTTTTTTTATAGAAAGTCATGTAGAAACTTCAAAAAAGGCTCATTCGATTGGAAATTGAAATAGCTAGCGCTCTTTTTAATAGTCGAAAGGGCTTGGAAGACAACTAAAACCCATTCCACACCCACCATTTATCCAAACACATCTAACCAAAATTATGAGATAGCCATTTTGTTCAAAGTAGTTAAAAGGTCCGGAAATTATATCTTTGACGATGACACTCCCCCACAGCCCTCAGGGTAAGTGTTGTAAGTTACGCCCAGGGGTCATATAAGGTTTTTATTGAAAGCTTTATGGTAAAAATTTGAAAAGGGTCTCATTCGATTGGAAATTCAAAGTGCTAGTGCCCTTTTTAATTGTCGAAAGTTATTGGAGGGCAACTAAGCCCCCCTCTCACGCCCACCTTTTCCCCGAACACATCCAATAAATTTTTTTAGATACGCATTTTTTTCAACGTAGTTAAAAGTTTTGGAAACTAGGTCTTTGAGGATGATAACCCCCTCAGAGCCCTCATGACAAGGTTTGTAAGTTATGCCCTGGGGGCATATAATGTTTTTGTATAGATAGTGATGTTGTAAAAATTTCTTCCTCGCTCTTTAAGCCAAAGAGGTTCGTTACGTAAGTTAATTCGTAAGTTACGTATATTGATTACTAATAAAAACGTTCGCAAATAAAATTAAACAGGTTTTGAGAAAGCCATTTAACCAAATAAAAGTATAATTAATATTCAATTTTTTTTAATTATTCATGTACGGTAAGCCAAAATCAAAACCTGCATTAATTCAAAAACGTTCAAAAATTAAATAAAAAAAAATAAGTTTTTTTAACTGAAAGTAAGGAACGACGTTAAAACTTAAAACGAACAGAAATTATTCCGTGTATGAAGGGAGCTGTCTCCTCATGAACGCGTCGCTCTTTACGCTAAAGTTTGACTTTCTCACAACTCTATTTTTTTAAACAATAAAAAACTTTAGCGTAAAGAGCGAGGCGTTGAGAAGGGGACAGCCACTTTCATATACGGAATAATTTCTGTTCATTTAAGTTTTAATGTCGCTCCTTACTTTCAGTTTAAAAAACTTGTTTTTTTTATTTAATCAAACCAAAGGTCCAAGATAATTGGGAGTAAACTTAAAACACGATTTTGTGACTTTACTCATACGTCGAAGGCCTCTGAAAGAACTGAAAGAAGTGGCCGAACATTTACCTTGTAAGTCTGATACTTTAAATAATATAGGTCAAAGGTTGAATTAACTTTGTTGAACTGGCTTAACAGATTTAGTTTTTATGCCTGACAAATTCAAGGTTTGTTCTAGCTCTGTGTTAAATATGTCTGGTCAGTCATATTTACCGAAATCCTCCCATACAAGCATTTATTCTTCGAATAGATCTAATAGAATACTTCCACTTCGTTACTATATTTTCGTCCTTCTTCTGTTACTGACAGAATGCTCTTCACAGAAAGTTCAGTTGAAAAATCGGCGTCTGGTTTGTAGCGAAAATATTATGATGCGAATAGACAATATTTTTGCAAAGAGTAAATATTATAAATTGGGAGTTTTTTTCCCAGGGGTGATTGTATCAAACGAAAGGACCAAGATAATTGGGAGTAAGCTCATACAAACGTAAATTTAAAGCTCCTTTTTTTAAGTGACCGTATAGATTGGACCAGGGGAAAGTCTTGTTTTCGTGCTGTTTTAGGGCACAAAACTACAACTTTACCCCAAAGAGGATGAATTTGCAATCAATTTAAAATTTCGAGAAGCTAATGGATTTAAAAGTATGAATAACTATATCTTAGGCTTTCTAGATGTAAAAGAAGCAATGCCACACAGTGGCAGTACAGGATTCAACCAAGTTGATTCACTTAATTTGTAATGAAATTAGGCTACGTTATTGATCTGTAATTGCGTATCAGCTACAATGAGGGGGGGGGGACGAGTCCTTCTCTAGGTGGGGATAGGGTAGATTCATAACAAAAATACATATTAATGGACACATTACTTACTCTTTATGAGGCTCTAGAAAAATGTTAAAAGAGGTAGAGAGGAGTCGGAATTAATTAAAATGTTTCTCTATACAGCTAAAATATTAAATTCCCATATCTACCAGCAGAGAAGGGAGAAAAAGCAAGGCAGGTCATCATTAACCCCACCAGTATATTTCTTTGGGGTGGCAAATTCTGCTAGGAACTTGGTTTTAGCAATTTCAAATGGTAATATTTTTCTTTTTCTATTTATATGAAGTTCTTCAATTTATTTAGACAAATGTATGTAATGTATTTATTGATAAGAAAATCCTATTGTAGAGCTTGTGATGGCTTCAGTTATTTAAAAGATCAAAATTTTGTTCCATCCTTAACTCTTTACTGTGAAGTTTGGCTTTTGTTCAAATTTTTAAAGAAAATTTGCAATTAAAAAAAAAAAGATAGTAGTAAGTACATATGGAATTCTGAGCCTTGTATACGCCATTTCAAGGAGATTCAGAGCTCCCTCACATTGCGTTATATTATGTTCCATCTTGTACTTATTACATAACGTGTTATGTAGGACAAGTTTTTCTGACACAATTTACCGGATTTCTAGTTCACGGTATACATGTCTTTTTTAGGGTAAGCCCATGTTAGAAAACCAGCGTGTCTTGCTTGCGCCCCTGTACCAGACAGGTTTCTAATGGGTACGATCTGGTTTGGTGGGTACAATCTGGTTTGGTGGGTATAATCTGGTTTGGTGGGTATAATCTGGTTTGGTGGGTATAAAAAAAGGGGTAATTAGTGATTGGATAATTTTTAACAAGAAATGACTGAAAAGTGTTTTGGAGGAGATGGGATGATTGTGTACTGTATAATACACAAGTGATGGTTTGCACAGTGTTGTCAATTTTAAATAGTTTAGAAATAAAAAGAAATTAACAAGAAATGGCTGAAAAGTGTTTTGAGGGAGTTGAGTTGCACGAGGGTTGAGTTGCACGAGGGTTCAGTTACATACGAATTCAGTTACAAGGGTTTTATTGTCTGGGGGATGTGGTACAAGAGGGTTCCGTTTCCCAGAGGGTCAGTGGTCCGGTGGTTCGTTTATCCTGGAGTGCCGGGCCATGGGTGGGTCCGTTGAAAGGGGGTTTAATAACATGGGGCTGGTGCTGCCAGAAAGTTGAGTTTTACGGGGGTTTATTTGCACGGGGGGGGTTCAGTTACATGCTGATTCAGTTACACGGGGATTAATTAAATGTGGTTGATTTGCATAGTCTCGTTGGAAAAAATTGGAGTTCGTACTTAAACAGTTCTATTAAGAGCTATTGCTATGGAAATGGCTCATTTTTGAATCAAAACTTTGCTTTTCCGACTGAAGATACACATTTGAATCAGAAAATGTGAAAATGTATACAATTGAAACAGAGAAGTGTGTTTTGACGATATTTTCTATATTTTCGTCTGAAAAATAGGAGTTCACGCTTAAGAAGTTCTATTAAGACCTATTTTTATGAAAATGCTTTTACAATCGGAAATGATCGATTAACATTTTCAAAAAGGGGTAATGGTATTTGCGAATTGGAGGAGATGGGGTGATTGTGTACTGTATAATATACAAGTGATGTTTTGGAGAGTATTGTCAATTTAAAATAGTTTAGAAATAAAAAAAAAATAACAAGAAATGACTAAAAAGTGTTTTGAGGGAGTTGAGTTGCACGAGGCTTGAGTTGCACGGGGGTTCAGTTAAGGGGGTACAGTTACACGGGGGTTTAGTTAAATGGGGGTCTAGTTGCACGAGAGTTCAGTAGCACGATGGTTCAGTAGCACGGGGGGTTCAGTTGTACGGGGTTTCGGTTAGACAGGGGTTCAGAGTTAAATGGGGCTTGAGTTGCACGGGGGTTGAGTTGCACGAGGGTTCAGTTGCACGGGGGGTTCAGTTACATGCGGATTCAGCTACAGAGGGATTAGTTAAATGCGGTTGAGGTGCATAGTCTCGTTGGAAAAAATTGAAGTTCATACTTAAACAGTTCTATTAAGAGCTATTGCTATGGAAATGGCTCATTTTTGAATCAAAACTATGCTTTTCCGACTGAAGATACACATTTGAATCAGAAAATGTGAAAATGTATACAATTGAAACAGAGAAGTGTGTTTTGACGATATTTTCTATATTTTCGTCTGAAAAATAGGAGTTCACGCTTAAAAAGTTCTATTAAGAGCTATTTTTATGGAAATGCTTTTACAATCGGAAATGTTCGATTAATATTTGCAAAAAGGGGTAATGGGATTTGCGAATTGGAGGAGATGGAGTGATTGTGTACTGTATAAAACACAAGTGATGTTTTGGAGAGTATTGTCAATTTAAAATAGTTTAGAAATAAAAAAAATTAACAAGAAATGACTGAAAAGTTTCTTGAGGGAGTTGAGTTGCACGAGGATTGAGTTGCACGGGGGTTCAGTTAAGGGGTTACAGTTACACGGGGGTTTAGTTAAATGGGGGTCGAGTTGCACGAGAGTTCAGTAGCACGATGGTTCAGTAGCACGGGGGGTTCAGTTGTACGGGGTTTCGGTTACACAGGGGTTCAGTTACATGGAGGGTTCAGTTGCACGGGGGTTTAGTTAAATGGGGGCTTGAGTTGCACTGGGGGGGAGTGGCACAAGAGTTCAGTTGCACAGGGGGTTTAGTTAAATGCGGATTCAGTTAAACGGAGATTAGTTAAATATAGTTGAGTTGCATAGTCTCGTTGGAAAAAAATGGAATTTATACTTAAACAGTTCTATTAAGAGCTATTGCTATGGTAATGATTCATTTTTGAATCGAAACTATGCTTTTCTGACTGAAGATACATATTTGAATCAGAAAATGTGAAAATGTACACAATTGAAACAGAGAAGTGTGTTTTGACGATATTTTCTATAATTTCCTCTGAAAAATAGGAGTTCACGCTTAAAAAGTTCTATTAAGAGCTATTTTTATGGAAATGCTTTTACAATCGGAAATGTTTGATTATCATTTGCAAAAAAGGGGTAATGGGATTTGCGAATTGGAGGAGATGGGATGATTGCGTACTGTATAATACACAAGTGATGTTTTGGAGAGTATTGTCAATTTAAAATAGTTTAGAAATAAAAAAAAATTAACAAGAAATGGCTGAAAAGTGTTTTGAGGGAGATGGGTTGCATGGAGGGTTGAGTTACACGAGGGTTCAGTTAAACGGGGTACAGTTACACGGGGGTTCAGTTAAATGGGGTCGAGTTGCACGAGGGTTTATGGCTGGTGTGGAAAAATGGTACCTGTTAAATATTCGGGTAGTTTCCAATTTGAAGTACTTATCTTTTTCACCCACAACTATACTTTTGAGCTTTTTGGTTACCCCAACACCAAGAAATACTTTTCAAAGACCAGTTCAGAGCAAGTTTAATTCTTTATGACCCTTCTAAACCCATATTATAAGTTAAAGTACATATCTTTTTAACTCTAAACTATACTTTACAGCTTATTGAATACCTCAACACCAAGAAATACTATTCAGAGACCATTTCAGAGCAAGTTACTTTCTTAATGTCCCTCCTTAACCCATTTTCCAACATGAAGTACTTATCTTTTTCACCCACAACGATACTTTACAGCTTTTTGGATACCTCAACACCAAGAAATACTTTTCAAAGACCATTTCAGAGCAAGTTTTTTTCTTAATGTCCCTCCTAAGCCAATTTTCCAACTTGAAGTACTTATCTTTTTTCACACACAACTATACCTTACAGCTTTTTGCCCGGAAGAAGAAATTTTCAACTTCGGTTCTGAATTTTCTCAATGAAAATGAAACAAGTTATTGATCAATTCTATTTTCCCAAAATAATATAAAAATTTTCCACTTCAGTTCAGATTTTTCTCAAAGAGGTGAAAATTTAAATACTTCCAAATTTTTCATAGAAGATAGAAAAGTTCAAGTTCTCTTCTGAATTTTACCAACGAACACAATTCAATTCTAATTCTCCAGAGAAAATAAAAAGCTTCCACTTCAGATTTAAGTTCACCAAGACATAAAAAATTTAAAGTTCTGTTCTAAATTTTTCCGTAGATGATAGGAAAAGTTATACTATGATTGTGATTATTTTCCATGAAGATAAAAAGTTTCACTTTAATTCAAATTTTCTTAAATTCAGTTCCGACTTTTCACATAGAGATGAAAAAATTGAAAGTTCTGTTCCAAATTTTTCATAGAAGATTGGAAAAGTTATACTTTGATCGTGAATATTCAAGTTCTTTTCTGAATTTTATCAAAGAACACAATTCAATTCTAATTTCTCCATAGATAATAAAAAGCTTCCACTTCAGTTTTAAGTTCACCATGACATAAAAAATTTAAAGTTCAGTTCTAAATTTTTACATAGAAGATAGGAAAAGTTATACTATGAGTTTGATTACTTCTTATGAAGACTAAAAGTTTCACTTCAATTTTTAATTTTTCTCAAAGAAGTGAAGAAAAGTTCAACTTCGATTCTGAATTTTCTCAATGAAAATGAAATAAGTTATTGATCATTTCTATTTTCCCAAAATAATATAAAAATTTTCCACTTCAGTTCAGATTTTTCCCAAACAGATGAAAAAATTTAAAATACTGTTCCAAATTTTCCATAGAAGATAGAAAAGTTCAGGTTCTCTTCTGAATTTTACCAAAGAAAATAATTCAATTATAATTTCTCAAGATAAAATTAAAGACTTCCGTGTCAGTTTTAAGTTCTCCATTACTCAAGAAATTTTAAGTTTAGGTAAAAAATTTTCCTTAATAGACAGGAAAAGCTTTGTTATGATATCGAATATTTTTCATGAAGGTAAAACATTTCATTTTACTCCTAAATTCCCTTAAAGTCAATTCTAACCTTTCTCAAAGAGATGAAAAAATTTAAAGTTCTGTTCCAAATATTTTCCCGTAAAAGAAAAGTTCAACTTCAATTCTAAATTTTCTCAATGAAAATGAAATAAGTTATTGATCATTTCTATTTTCATAAAATAATATAAAATTTTCCACTACAATTCAGATTTTTCTCAAAGAGATGACAAAATTTAAAATATTGTTCCAAATTTTTCATAGAAGATAGAAAAAGTTATACTTTGATTGTGATTATTCTTCATGAAGATATGGAGCTCCACTTTAATTCTAAGTTTTCTCGAAGAAGTGCAAAATGTACAAGTTCTCTTCTGAATTTTCTTAGAGAGGAGAAAAAATACACACACACACACACACAGAGACGACACACACACAAAGAGACAACAAACTCAAAGTGAGGACTTACACATAGAGACGACACACGCACAGAGATGACAAACACACAGAGATGAGACACATAGAGAGAGAGACGACACACACACACACACACACAGACGACAAACACACAGGGACAACACACACACAAAGAGATCACACATACACAGATACGAAACACACAAAGAGACGACACTCGCACAGAGACGACAAACATACAGAGAAGACACAAAAACAGAGACGACACACCCACAGATATGACACACACATAGAGACGAGACACGCACAGACACGACACACAAACAGAATCATAGTGGGAGAGATATCCAAAAAGTTGGGTTGATCTAGGTTCACTTAGAGTGGCGCGCCACTCTAACACACTTCTCTGTTTCAATTGTGTACATTTTCACATTTTCTGATTCAAATGTGTATCTTCAGTCAGAAAAGCATGGTTTCGATTCAAAAATGAATCATTACCATAGCAATAGCTCTTAATAGAACTGTTTAAGTATGAACTCCAATTTTTTCCAACGAGACTATGCAACTCAACTGCATTTAACTAATCCCCGTGTAACTGAATCCGCATGTAACTGAACCCCCGTGCAACTAAACCCTCGTGCAACTCAACTCCCGTGCAACTCAAGCCCCCATTTAACTAAACCCCCGTGCAACTGAACCCCCCATGTAACTGAACCCCTGTATAACCGAAACCCCGTACAACTGAACCCCCCGTGCTACTGAACCATCTCGCTACTGAACTCTCGTGCAACTCGACCCCCATTTAACTAAACCCCCGTGTAACTGTACCCCCTTAACTGAACCCTCGTGCAACTTAATCCTCGTGCAACTCAACTCTCTCAAAACACTTTTCAGTCATTTCTTGTTAATTTTTTTTTATTTCTAAACTATTTTAAATTGACAATACTCTCCAAAACATCACTTGTGTATTATACAGTACACAATCACCCCATCTCCTCCAATTCGCAAATCCCATTACCCCTTTTTGCAAATGTTAATCGAACATTTCCGATTGTAAAAGCATTTCCATAAAAATAGCTCTTAATATAACTTTTTAAGCGTGAACTCCTATTTTTCAGACGAAAATATAGAAAATATCGTCAAAACACACTTCTCTGTTTCAATTGTATACATTTTCACATTTTCTGATTCAAATGTGTATCTTCAGTCGGAAAAGCAATAGTTTTGATTCAAAAATGAGCCATTTCCATAGCAATAGCTCTTAATAGAACTGTTTAAGTATGAACTCCAATTTTTTCCAACGAGACTATGCAGCTCAACCACATTTAACTAATCCCCGTGTAGCTGAATCCGCATGTAACTGAACCCCCCGTGCAACTGAACCCTCGTGCAACTCAACCCCCGTGCAACTCAAGCCCCATTTAACTCTGAACCCCTGTATAACCGAAACCCCGTACAACCGAACCCCCCGTGCTACTGAACCATCGTGCTACTGAACTCTCGTGCAACTCGACCCCCATTTAACTAAACCCCCGTGTAACTGTACCCCCTTAACTGAACCCCCGTGCAACTCAATCCTCGTGCAACTCAACCCCCTCAAAACACTTTTCAGTCATTTCTTGTTAATTTTTTTTTATTTCTAAACTATTTTAAATTGACAATACTCTCCAAAACATCACTTGTGTATTATACAGTACACAATCACCCCATCTCCTCCAATTCGCAAATCCCATTCCCCCTTTTTGCAAATGTTAATCGAACATTTCCGATTGTAAAAGCATTTCCATAAAAATAGCTCTTAATAGAACTTTTTAAGCGTGAACTCCAATTTTTCAGACGAAAATATAGAAAATATCGTCAAAACACACTTCTCTGTTTCAATTGTATACATTTTCACATTTTCTGATTCAAATGTGTATCTTCAGTCGGAAAAGCATAGTTTTGATTCAAAAATGAGCCATTTCCATAGCAATAGCTCTGAATAGAACTGTTTAAGTATGAACTCCAATTTTTTCCAACGAGACTATGCAGCTCAACCGCATTTAACTAATCCCTGTGTAGCTGAATCCGCATGTAACTGAACCCCCCCCGTGCAACTGAACCCTCGTGCAACTCAACCCCCGTGCAACTCAAGCCCCATTTAACTAAACCCCCGTGCAACTGAACCCCCCATGTAACTGAACCCCTGTATAACCGAAACCCCGTACAACTGAACCTCCGTGCTACTGAACCCACGTGCAACTCGACCCCATTTAACTAATCCCCGTGTAACTGAATCTGCATGTAACTGAACCCTCGTGCAACTCAACCCTCGTGCAACTCAACTCCCTCAAAACACTTTTCAGCCATTTCTTGTTAATTTTTTTTTTATTTCTAAACTATTTAAAATTGACAACACTCTGCAAACCATCACTTGTGTATTATACAGTACACAATCATCCCATCTCCTCCAAAACACTTTTCAGTCATTTCTTGTTAAAAATTATCCAATCACTAATTACCCCTTTTTTTATAGCCACCAAACCAGATTATACCCACCAAACCAGATTATACCCACCAAACCAGATTGTACCCACCAAACCAGATCGTACCCATTAGAAACCTGACTGGTACAGGGGCGCAAACAAGACACGCTGGTTTTCTAACACGAGTTTACCCTAAAAAGACATGTATACCGTGAATTAGAAATCCGTTAAATTGTGTCAGAAAAACTTGTCCTTCATAACATGTTATGTAACAAGTACAAGACGGAACATAGCATAACGCAATGTGAGGGAGCTCTGAATCTCTTTGAAATGGTGTATACAAGGCTCAGAACTCCATATGTACTTACTACTAAAGATTTCTCAAAGCACTAAAAAACTTTCGTTTAATGAGCAGGGTGTTGAAAAGGGGACAGTCCTTCTTATATACAAAGTAATTTCAATTTGTTTTGAGTTTTAAACTTGCTCCTTTTTTTAAATGAAAAATATTTTCTATTTGTTTAATTACATTTCGTGAGACTGTAAAGAATTATGAATGCAATTCTTTTTGTAACGCAGAAAAAAGATTAATATTTCAATTGTCTCTGTTTGGATTTTGATGTTAATCAAACAGTTCATGATAACTGGCGGTAAGTAAGGAGACATTATTACGTATATGAGGGGATTTTCCCCCTTCTCAACATCTCGCTCTTTCAATTTCGTCCCAATTCTTTAAAAACCATTACTGAAACAAAAAGGTCGTTTAATTAGAGCAATACAGAACTTTTTTTTAAAGTGCCAAAAAACTTTAGCGTGAAGATCAAGGTGTTGAAGAGGGGGCAACCCCACTCATATACATAATAATTTCTGTTCGTTTTAAGTTTTAATGTTGCTCCTTACTTTCAGTTGAAAAATCTTGTTTTTTTTATTTAATGATCCTTAGAGACAAACATTTTTCTAAAGGTAATGGAAAAAGTATATCAATTATAGTAAAAGTATACAAAAATGAAAAAAGTAAGTAATTACAAAACAATAGACGAAAAAATAGCCTATTTACAAAAACTAAGATATAAACTCCCAGATGTCTGTTCTGTTTAGCAATGTCGAAGCGTTGGACGGATATTTTTTAACAATATTGACAGTTTTGAATTTGGTTATCAAACACCAAATTTTTAATGTCTTTAGACTACTCAGTGCTTATAAAAAGTAACGTATTATCAAAGTAGTTTGGTCAAAGTAAAACGTTAAAATTAAAATTCAGAAAATCACACAAAAATTTTCATTAAATATTTTCAATTTAATTTTTATTACCAAAAACCAATATATTTGACACCTTTTTACTAATTAACAAATACATATTTAGGATCATCATAAGAAGCTGATTCTTTGATTTAATGTTATCAATAGATAGGCTCTTATACTTTCGTTGTTGACAAGGATCGTTATTTACTTATCATTCGTTACTATGAAGAATTTGATTTTTTTTTTTGTTGTTGTGGCTCGAACCAAATCATATAGCAAAACTGTTTCTGGAAAACTAGAGAATGGTCACTCAGTCACAAATTAGAGCTTGTATTTGCCTTATTGAGGGTCAAAATCTATTGGCAGGCAGCCAACAATGGAGCAACACACATTTTTTCCATGGGTTTTCTCTATTCTGCTCTCTTTCTTTTGGTTTCCTTATAATTAGTTTATAGTACCAAATTTTCCAAGGGGGGGGGGGGCATGGCCCCCCTGCCGGCGCGCATATTATTTTGGTTAAATTGTTTGACAGTTTATAGATTATGCAATTTTTTTATTGTTTACACAGGATTTGTCATTAGGAAAGAAACAAATGTTCGAAGCTGGTTGTGTTACAAACCAGTAAGGTTATAAATATGAAACTTCATTGGATACTTAGGGGCATTGCGAACTAAACAAAAATCCACTGTTTGCCTCCTGGTTATATGAAGGAGAAATAAAATTTGAACATTACTTATTTAGAGGAAGAAACGTAAGGATGATTGATAAAATATTGACAATAAAGAATACAGTTATTTTTGGCAAATTATTCGGCAATTTTAAATTATGCATTTTTTCGACTACTTACACACAGGATTTATCACTAAGAAAGGAGGGAATGTTTCAAACCACATGTAATCCAAAATACTAAGGGTGTCAATGCGAAACGTTAGTGAATGTTGAGGGGTATTTTTTAATGGCTTATAATTATTTAAATACTGCTGATACTTTAGCAACGGCTGCGACCATTCATTAATTTGACTGCAACTACTTGCGACTGTGACCACTTCCAATTGTGACTGCTTTCAGGCAATTTTAAAAAGCGTTTTTTTATCAACACCAGAGCATATTTATTTGCTTGTGGGTTGTTAAAAATTTCTATCAGCAATAGCCTTAGAAGAGCCGAGGGTATTAAGGTGAAACTTTCAGGGCCTGTTGAAAGGGGTGTCGGAAAGTAATTGAGGAGAACGGGGCTAAGTACCTGACAACTCAGATTCATATATCTGTTATGCCTCGCCCCCAACAGACCCTGGGGCAAGACTGAAAAATTATGCAATTTATGGATTGTTTCCATGTAGTATTTATGATTGAGTAGGGGGGGGGGGTAGAGGGCTAAATCCTGGGTTAACGAAAAAAAGGATGAAGATATTACGGTGAAACTTTATGACGTTTTTACCATTTTGAACAAAATGTCTAATTTTGATCAAATGTTTTTGGAAGAAGGGTAGTGAAAACGGGCTTGAATTCTGGGAAATTCTGGCAAATTCACCAAGTGTAAAATTTCCCCTGAAAAGTTCACCCCCCTGGAAACTTCCCTCTCCATGGAAAACTCTCCCCGTTTAAAATCTTCCCAGCAGAAAATTCCTCCCCTCCCAACCTGAAAAATGTATGTATATTCCCAATAACAAATAAAGCAATGGGTGAATTTTATAACTTAAAAACCTTTCCCCAGGGGCTGAAGGGGGCCATTTTATCTTTAAATACATATTTATTGGGCCTTTCAACTATGCTGAAGAAAAGAACTATCTCAAAATTTTGATCGGACGATTTTTGAAAAGGGGACTTGGGAGGAGGCCTAGTTGCTCTCCAATTATTTTTGTCGCTTAAAAAGGGAACTAGAATCTTTTATTTCCTTTGGAATTAAACCTTTCTAAATGGTCTAGGCCCATTGGGTCAATACGATCACCCATGAAAAAAAAACAAAAACAAGCAAACACGCATCCGTGATCTTTCTTCTGGCAAAAATTACACAATTTCACATTTTTGCAGATATGAGCTTGGAACCTCTACAGTAGGGTTCTTTGATACGCTGAATCTGATGGTGTGATTTTCATTAAAATTATATAACTTCAAGGGGGTCTTTCCCTTTTTTTTGAAAATCAGACAAATTTTCCCTGGATCGTAGCTTTTGATGGGTCAAACTAAACTTAATGAAACGTATATATTTGGAATCAGCATAATAAGCCATTTCTTTTGTTATATCAATTGGTATCAAGATTCAGTTTTTTATATTTTCGGCTACTATTGAGCAGGGTCGCTCCGTGCTTACAGTTCATTACTACCTTTGATTACTGTTCGATTACCCATCCAAGTCCAAACAGAGTTCATCAAAATATTCATCGTTTTTTCTGCGTTACCAAAAGTTCTGTATTATAAAACTTTAGTTTCACCAAATGTAATTCAACAAACAGAAAAGGATTTTCAACTAAAATAAGGAGCAAGTTTAAAACTTAAAGCAAATATAAATTACTTTGCATATAAGCGGGACTGCCTCCTTCTCAACACCTTGCTTTTTAAACAAAAGTATTTTTAGTTCTTTGAAAAATCTTATCTTTCCAATTGCAATTTTTCTTTAAAATTTGGAAAAAAGCCCAAACTTCACAGTAAAGAGTAAGAAGCTAAGGAGGAGACATCCCATTTCATATAAAGAATAATCTTTTCAAATTGGTTTCAAATCTGTTTCTTGCTTTCAGTTGAAAAGCTCTTTTTTTTTATTTAACTTCTGATCGTTTTTAAAATCATACCCAGGCCTAACCAAGATATAATTCGAGGTACCTGTCCCTTAAATCCCTGGTTAATTGCTTTTAAAATGTGTAAATCCATAATTGTACGTGTATTAGTACCGTCCTAGGTTTAAATTTTCAATTTTGGATAAAATTTGAATATAGGCTGCTTAAAAACTTGGCGATGAATAGTAATTTGGGTAGGAAGTCCTTGTTAATATTAATAAAAAATACTTTCGGTTGGAAGAACAGAAGTATCATTATTTTTGTGGATGGGAATTGTGTGAGAATTTTGATCTTCTACATAACTGAAGCCATCACAACATCTAAAATAGGATTTTCTTATCGATAAATACATTACATAGATTTGTTTAAATACATTGAAGTACTTCGTAGAACTAGAAAAAGAACATAATACCATTTAAAATTTCTGAAAACTAAGTTCCTTGCAGTATTTGCCACTCCAAAGAAATTTCCTGGCGGGGCTGATAATGACCTGCCTTGCTATCCACCTCTGTGCTGGTAGAAATGGGAATGTAGCATTTTTGCTGTATAGAGAAACAATTTAATTAATTCCTACTCCCCCTACCTCTTTCAACATTTATCTGAAGCCTCGTGGAGAGTAAGCAGTTTGTCCATTAAAATGTACTTTTTTAGGAATCTACCCTATCCCCACCTAAACAATGACTCCCCCCCCCTCATTATAGCTGATCCCGCAATTACAGATCGCCAAACGTAGCCTCATTTCATTACAAATAAAGCGAATCAACTTGGTTGAATCCATCACTGTCTCCGTATTACATTGCTTTTTTTATAACCGAAAAGACAACAACATAGTTATTTATACTTTTAAATCATTTAGCTTTTCATAATTTCAAATTTATCACAAAGTCATCCTCTTCGAGGTATAGTTGTAGCTATTCGCCTTAAAATAGCACGAAAACAAGACTTTCACCTGGTCCAGTCTGTATGGTCACTTAAAAAGGAGCTTTAAATTTACGTTTCAATGAGCTCCCTCCCAATTATCTTGGTCCTTTCGTTTGATACAATCACCCCTGGGAAAAAAACAAAACAAATAAACATGCATCGACGATGTGTCTTTTGAAAAAAAAATGCGAAGTTCCACATTTTGAAGATGGGAGCTTGAAACATCTACGATAGAGTTCTCTGATACTACTACTACTACTACTAACAACTCACCGCAACTCACTAACAACTCTGATATGATGTACCTAATAAAGAGCTTTTCAATAAGATCGCTTGCTTTTTTTGGGGGGGGGGGACTCTTTTTGAAAAAATAAGGCCAAGTTTCTAAGATTTTTGGTTGTGGGTGGGTGATAATAAACTAAAAGAATTATAAACATTTATAGTTAGCATAAAAATCCAATACTGCCGGTGTAACAATTGTCACGATAATTAAATTTTTAGTTTTGGTGAATATTGGTCCAAGTCACTCTTTATTTCCAGTTTTTTTTTCATAAAATATTTGATAAGATTCTCTTGTGATGAACATTATTTTGAACATGTTAATTTTTTTTAGTTCAATAGGACAATAAAAAGAAAGATGGACAATTTGACAGCTTGATAGTAAATTTAAATTTTGTTTATCTTTCGCTATTCTATTTTTTTTTTTCTTAATGTATGAATATATAACGGGTTTAAGTTCGAACAGAAGAATTGTCCTGTTATGAAAGAGATATATTTTACATGGCCGTTATAAAATCAAAACCTGGTATCTGTGCAGGCAGGATGATTTTTGCGTATCTATACTCCTTGTGTAAACTATTCTAAGGCGTGGGAAATTGTATAAAGGCAAGTCTACAACTGTTATAATCTATGAAAGCAATCTTTCTGTAATTTTTGTTCAAATTTGATTTTATTTTAAAATTAAATGTATAATAATTAAATATATTATTGATTAAACAAATTGATCCTTTTGTCAGGAATCCTTGCGGTTTAAAGTTTACTGTATTTTGTTTCATTTTGCAGGTAATTTATTTGCTCTTTTTATTTGAGAGTTATTTTCTAAAAGTATTTAAAAATAAACTTATTCCTACGAAAAAAAAAATCCTGAAATATATTCCATGTCACCCAACCACCATTGATATTTTGGCGTTTGCCCCCTCCCCGAGGAAAATATTCTGCTGGCACCCTTGTATTTCACAAAGCACTTATGTGAACTAACTAGGCCAAGTTCTTCTTTAATTACCTTTCTCCTTTTTCAAAATCTTGGACTTCAACCCAATTTGACGGAGCATCAATATTACCATGTTGAAACATTCACTTATCATGCCAGGCGATACAAGTTGAAACCCTGACTGTTTATCACTGGAAGACTGGTATTTATGCCCGCCTATTCAAACTAAATATGCAACAGTTCAGGAGTTTCTAATATAAAACTGATGGTAACAACTTTTAGAAGAAACAAATAAACTTATGAAAATGTCTTTTTTGAATTAAATAGGAAAAAAAAGTCAAGTTGTTCCTTTCAAAATTTTCTACAAGTCCGTTTTAATTTTATTAAACTTGTATGTACCATTCTTTCAGACAAGTTGAAATGGAATTTGCACGAAAAAGCCTAATTTAGTAAGCCCAGCAAAAAAATTAAAAAAATTGTAAACTCAGATTATGTTGCTAGATCAGGAGAACAGATAAAAACCAAAATCGATGCCTTTATGCGTCTGTTATCCCCAAACAAGCTAAAAATATTTGACATGGAAGAGATACCCTGGAATTTTCGTATGTCGTTCCCCCTTAAACCACCCGTGTCCTCTTTCAGTATTTATGTAGAAGTGTATGCCCCTGTTCGTTAATTATTAGTCCATCATGTTAAAACTAAAACCGACAATCCTTCTCTTTCTGAGAAAAAGTGTTTCTTTTCAAAAAGAAACAGTTTGTTCATAGCAGACCTTAGTTGGTAGATGAAACTCTTAGATGAAATGGGAATCAATTTGAAATATTTATGTGGGCAAGGTTATAATGGAGCTTCATCAATGAGTGGCCAGTTACAAGGTTGAACTGCTATAGTCCGCGAATGTTTTTCCCATACAGTCTGTGTTCACTTAGCAAGTCACTCCTCAAATTTAGCCCTGTGTCATTCGTATGACATATCTCTTATAAGAAATTGTCTAGGAACTTTGAAATAAGTCATTACGTTTTTTAACATTTCCCTTAAACGCTCTGCAATTTTCAAAGAAATTGTTCAAGAAAGTAATCCTATCACAGAGACAAAAAGAACAAGATTGAAAAAATTTTGCGAGACTAGAGGGTGGAGCATTTAAAAGCGATCATTTTTTTTAAAGAAATGTTCAATTTTAGCTGTAAGGCTGAAGGAGATTCGAACATCCTGATTCGGATTCCGAATCTTCAAGCAAAGTTTATTCTTTGCTATCTGCTATTAGAGATGCAGTTTTGTTGTTGCTATGGTTACTGTCAGTAAAGTTTTTAGTGTGTCACACACTTTATTGACAAATTTGCAATTAGAAACTATAGATCTCGTATACGTTCTCAAACATGCTGACGATATCAAGAGCGAAGTTGGAGAAATGAGGACGATGGGGGTGAAGCTATGTTTCATCCATTTTGTTGAGACATTAGAGAGACTACGTTTCATCCACCTTTTACTGAAGTAACTGAACTGTGTCAAGATGCTGGAATCAGCATTAGAGTGCACAGATGATCTCCGAAACAAACGTATAGGAATAATTTCACAATAAAGTAAGAGGATCCTAAAACATATTACCAACTTTCTATTTACTCTTAATTGTATTTCCCTCGACGAAAAAAAAACAAATCATGTATTGGATATTCTGACTAATTTTGGTATTTTGATACAGACACCTTTAGGCAAAGCTTGCAAGCTGATGCATAGGTTTTTGAATCATTTGAAATTTAAAAATTATAGCAACAAATTAAGTACAATTAGTATTCCTCTATGAGAGGTCTTTTGACTGAACTTTCTACGAGGATGCTCATTTGACTGAACTTCGGGCTCTAGAGTTTTTTTCAAAATCAATTTGTTCAGAACAGTTGAAAATATCAATAAATATGCATCCAAGAATGAGACAACCCCTGGATCCCTGGGAAAAGAGCCGTGAGTTGGTGGGAAAAGAGCCGAACTGTCTATTCTTTAGATATATTTTATAGTGGAAAAAGGGGGCGTGTTTGATTTTAGGAGTCCAGCCGCGAGAAACTTTCAAGGATTATTTTCTTGGTCAGAAGTATCAACATTCTGCTTTGGGATTGAGGACGGGCTAATGGTCGAAAATGAGTCAAAAAAACTCTTTTCTCTGATCAAATGGAATATTATAGTCGCGAGGAAGTAATTGCCAAGGGGACTAATACAAATCATTTCAAAGGAATTGGTCTCTCATCTAACAAAGGGGGTTCAAAAAACGACGGACTTTTTTTTATTGGCCAAAACTTATATGAAACCTTTGATTTAAGGGAACACCAATGCAGAGAGAGAAAAAATATTACTTCCCTTCAAAATGTCCTCCAAAAAAAGGACAGAAGAGTGCCAAAACACTTCTTCCACCTACTTCAAATGGATGGGGCTGTTTTAGAAATTTAGGCTCTTTTGAGAGGAAATTGAAATTTTTAGTTGTTCTTTAAAGATCGAAGGTCATTGGAGGGCAATCAGCTCCTTCTCGGCTCCTTTTCTGTTTTCCAGCCCTCCTGTAACCCCTATTATATCAAATCAAAATTATGAGGTATCTGTTTTGTTCAAAAACTTCTAAATGTCTAATAAGTTTATTTCTGGTGTTGATATCACCCCCTCAGTCCTAGTGTTAACCTTTGTATTACTCTGCTATGATAACTGAATTTCCAGAAACACGAAAAAAAGAATTGAAATAAATTGAAACTATAATAATAAATACTATAAATATTCTACACCACATATTCTGCCTACATTTTGTAATTAATTAAAAAAAAACAACTTTCCGAAAAATAAATTTTTCAAAGAAAAGTAAAGGCCATTTTAAACTTAAGCTCAGCAAATACAAATACCTGTAAAAATTTAAACTCAAAACAACCAGAAATTACTATTAAAGAATAAATGAAACCCAAAACAAACAAAAATTAGATAAACAATCACAGGAAAAAACATACAAAAAGTAATAATATAAATGAATAAATAGATCTTAAAGCAAATAATGCTTAGATTGAATACGAAAAATAAAGCTTAAAACAAAATAAAATATTTTGCTATTGAAGTATAAATGAAACTAAAAACGAAAAGAAATTAAATAAACAATCAATGCAAACAAACATACAATAGATACTAATGTAAATGAATAAATAAATCTTAAAACGAGTGAAACTTAAATTGAATATGCAAATCATGCTTGAAACAAACAAAAATCACTGTAAACAAGAGTCTGGGTATCTCCTCCTTCTCTCACTGCAAAAGTCTAAAACCTACTGCGTCATTGGTGCTTTACTACTAGTGGTAGATGATTGAAAAAGCTGGAAACAAACAGCCTAAATGACAGAATAGAATTCAAACAAGAATCAATTATCCCTAATTTCTTGGAAGGATTTATCTCTAATCCTGGATGATTTTTGATGTTTACTTATTAATAAAAATATCATAGGTATGATAGAACTTGCTGGCAATGCAAGGTTTTTTGAACTGACAATATAACTTCAGCTTTCCCCCGCCCCACTCTTCATCACAGAATCGGCTGCCCACCCTCACCCCCATAGAAAAGAAGCTACGCACGCCCCTGCTCCTATAACACAATGGCTAGTTCATTAGTTTAATTTAGTTAAACAAAAAAAATAAATCAGAGAGAAAAGTTCCTGGAAATCAATGATTTCTACTTTTTACAACGGCAACACTGGCTATGTATGAAATCATTTGAAAAGCATAAACGCTGTAATTAGTATTTCTATTAGAGCCTTTAGGCTAATTGAAGTTTAAAAAGGAGAAAAAAGATTAAACCGGTTGGATAAAAGATCTTTTTCTTCAAGTTACAATTTTCTTGTGAGTATTGGTGATTGTTCGGATTTTATTAAAAAATTCTTGACTATTTAATAAATAAAAATTGACATTTGTGATTTTAGCTGAATGTTTCAGCTACCTGACCAGGTTTTACCTGGTCCCACCCATAATTTCCACCCCCCTTACACTCAACCTCTAATTGGTATCCTCCCCAATGGACAAAGAGTAAGAATTTTTAATCCAGCTGATATTCAAAGGAGCTCAACTCAAACAAGTGTAACTACAAGTCAAATCCCTAGCTCTGTCCCTCATAGTTATGTTCTACCTCCCAATTATCCTAACTACACCATCCCAACAACAAACAGATATTCTGCGCTCAATGAAGAGTGCTATCCAGCTTTACCCTCTCATGACTGTGATGAAGAGCTCAGAACAGCTGGAAATCCATTGGAAATAGAAGGAATTGCCCCCAGACAGTGAAAGGAATTGTCCCCAGACAGTGAAGCAGGTTCAGCTGCAAAGTGTAAGCAAAGGAAATCTGCAACACCTCAAGCAAATTACATCAACAAAGATACACAGAGCATCATCCCAGAACAAGAACATTATAAAGTGTTATTATAAGTTATCATAGAGGAAAGTGGAAAAAACTTCCATCCTGTCTATGAAATTGCAAAATCAATCCAAACAATATTGGGTATTTGTTTAGCCTTGGGACACCTCATAAGGAGACATGTTAAGAAAACAATTCTTACTTTAAAATATGTATAATGATCCTAGTTCTTATATTATCCAAGGGTAGAACCTTCATCATGAAGTCTCTCCTCAGAAATTCCACAAAAGACAAAAAGTTTCCAAATATCTCCATATTTTCAATTCAAAATTTAAGTCTCTTGACAGTAACACTTTTAATTTATACCTAATAGGTTATGTTATATAAAGTGGTCAAGCTAGTCTTTTTATTTTTATTTTTTTTAAAGATTATTGGCGAAAGGCAAATAGCAGTGGCAAAGGGCAAATAGCAGTGGCGAAGGGCGAATAGCAGTGATATAAATAAAAAATATTAATAGCAGTGGCAAAGGGCAAATAGCAGTGGTGAAGGGCAAATAGCAGTGGTGTAAATACAAAATATTAATAGCAGTTGTTAGGTTAGGTTAGGTTACAAAAGATGCATGGAATTTCAAAGGGCAAATAGCAGTGGCGTAAATACAAAATATCCTATTAATAGCAGTGGTGAAATATTTTTTTTTAATGAGTTTTTTTTTAATGAGCACTGGCGAAAATACTGCTTTTTTAATGAGCAGTGGCGAAAATACAAGAAATGCAGGGAATTGAAAAGAAATGAAATAAAACACATAAATTTTTTGTTAAAGGCATGATTTATAACAGAATTCACAATGTTGTTGTTTGTTGTTTGGGGTTTGACGCGTTCGACCAATTGGTCATATGCATTCATATCACTCAATTAATCTTTGCCTTCTGTAATCACTAGCTTGCTTGGGTGTCACTAGTCAATATTCATTGAGCCATGCAGGTATCACTTATTGTGCTATTGGTAGGGGGTCATTCACATGTAGCAAATGCCTGCATTGAAAAACAAGAATCAGAGTAATTTGGCACTGCTTTGTCATAAAACAATTAAAATACAATTGCAACACAATTAAATAAATAATGCCAATATACAACATTCCTGTCACATGCATCAACTAAAAAAAAAAAAAAAAAAAAAAAAAAAAAAAAAAAAAAAAAAAAAAACTGATAGAACATAGATAAAAAGAAAAAATATACAAATTGTGATGACACTAAAATGAGCAAATATAAGGGTGTAAAAAAAAAAAAAAAAAAAAAAAAAACCATAAAGGGAATGAACCAAACCAGTAGTCTTAACAAATCTACCTAAAAGATTTGTGCTTAGTTGTCTAGCCCAAGGAGGACACGTGTAATGTACCAGAACAGAGCGCATTGTGAATGCTTTAAATACCCTCTCACAGCAATTCCTTAGTATTTCCCTCTCCTTTTCATATTTTCTACAGTTGAAGATGATGTGACTTATATCTTCGTACACTTCACATGTGTTGCAGTTGGGGGAAGGGGTCATTTTCCAATGGAAGAGTGTTGATTTAGTCCTTGCATGGCCACATCTAAGACGAAAGAGACAAGTTGAAAGGATGCAAGATGAGAGGTACATTTCTTTTGATGGCTGCTTGTAATTATACAGATCCAGGAGCTGGGTATGGAAAGAACGGAGCCAAGCCTCTTCTTCCTCCAAAATTTTTGAACTGATTGAAGACATGAATTCAGGACCGGTAATAGGGGTTTGAGTGACCAGACCAAGACAGAAGGCTTGTTTTGCAGCCTGGTCTGCCAATTAAATTACCTTTATACCACAGTGTGCTGGGTCCCATATAAATAGGACTGATATACCCTTTCTTGCAAGTTGTGTAGTCAGATTTTCAATCTCCATGGCAACATTTCTTGCTTGGTGTTGCTGGTGTGAAAGGTAGTCCAGAGCTGACAGTGAATCAGTGCAGACAATATACTTCCGATTTTTGGTCTCTGTTTGGCTTGCTATGGCTTAAAGAGAAAACTTAAGTGCCATAAGTTCTGCCGAGAAAATTGTCAGGTAGGGGGGTAAATGGTAGGAAAGAGACAGGCCCTGGGAGGGTATAACTACTGCGCAGCTGCATTTTGTTTCTGTCTTAGAGCCATCTGTGTAAACTTGGATGTAGTCCTGGTATTCTGCCAACTTTCCCAGGAATATGATTTTCATCACAGCTTGGGGAGGTCCTCCTTTTTTCAGTGCTGATCTGAGGAATAATCAGGTCCCCAATTGCTGTGGAGGCGCTGTGAAAATCATCATCCAAATTAAACCTAAGCTTGCCATTCTCCATGAACTCTTAAATGACGGGATGACAGAGGAATCTCTGGCCTCTCTGTTGGCTTATAGCGGACATCAGGATTGTGGTGGCTAATGATTCCTTTGTAGATAATGTGGTTCTTGAGTCTTATCTTTTTTGCAAAATATCTTGCGAGAAGATATTTTCTTCTGGAGTGAAGGGACTGGATCCCCACTTCACAGTACAGGGAGTTTTTGTAAGGGAGTTGAGTATTGCAATAGGAGTTGATTTTAGGCAGCCAAGGGTTCTTCGTAAGATTGCATGGAGGGTAGTGTCAAGTTTCTTGAGGAGACATTTCTTAGCAGATCCATATATAAATGATCCATAGTCTATCTTGGATATTACCACTGACTTTACAATAGTTGAAGCAAAGGCTGTGGGGGCTCCTCTTCTTCCAAGACAGAGAGCATTAATGAAGTTTTGTCTTTGTTTGAGACTGCCAATCAGCTCATCCAGACGGGGTTTCCATGTCAGTTTTTGGTCAAATACAACTCCCAGAAAGAGTGCATGTTTTACAACCACAATCCCTTGTCTATTCAGTTTCACCAGTGGTTTGAAAGCATCCCGGTTATGGATTTTGTGGAAAAGCACACTGACTGACTTATTGCTTGAGAAGACCATATTATTACTTTTTGCCCAAGTTGATAGCATATCTAAAGCTTTTTGAGAGACTGACTGTAAGCATGCAGGGTCTCTCCCCACAACTGCAACAGCAATATCATCAGCATACAGAAAGAGCTCTGCTCCAAGAACATTTTCCAGGCTTATATCATGACAATAAACTGAGAAGAGAAGTGGGCTTAGAACAGCCCCTTGAGGGAGTCCAATGTCAAAGGCTTTCCTCTTAAACTCTGAGAAGGAGCTCCCCAAGGAGGCCTGAACCTCCCTACCCATCAAGAATTGGTGGATCCAATTTACCAGTGGGTCTGGTAAACCCATTACAGATAGATTTCTGATTAGTTGCCTCACATCTACTCTATCAAATGCTGATTCCACGTTTAAAAATATCACATGTACTGCTTTTCCTTTTTTGAAGCTTTGTTTGATCAGATGCTCACAATTCACAGAATTGTGAATTCACAATTCACAACAGAATTCACAATTTCTATAATCTCAATATACCACTACTTTTTCTTTAAACATGTTTTTTGACACACGTGCTAAATACTATTTATAAGACATCATATTTGGCCGCATTTTACAGCTGCAATTTCGAAAGAATTCATCATTTAATTAAAAACGTGGCGATATTTGGAAACTTTTTCACTTTTAAGGATTGTTAGAGGAAAGACTTGATGATAAAGGTTCTCCCCTTTGATAATATAAGAACTAGGATCATTATACATATTTTAAAGTAAGAATTGTTTTCTTAACATGTCTCCTTATGAGGTGTCCCAAGGCTAAACAAATACCCAATATTGAAGAATTCCAAATTTGAGCTTGGAGTTAAGAAAGAAAGAAGGAACATGCTTTTATATCTACAAAGTGAAGATGAGGCTGAAAAGATTTTATCTACCAGCACACTCTGCAACATCACCATAAAGACAAAAAGAATTCAACCTATAGTAAGAGGAATAATTAAAGGTATCCCTCTTAACTTATCCATAGAGGAAATCAAGGAGAGCTTACAAACCCCAACAACTGTGAAAGATGGTATAAGACAGAAAATATACAATAAGGAATCTAAAAAACTTGAAGATAGCCTTGCAGTATTAATTATTTTTGAGGGTAGGACCCTACCACCAAATATCCGGTGCTTTGGAAGAAAAAAGGAGGTATACCAATAGCTGCGTTCGTTTTCACCGTTCGTCGTTCTTAGTACTAAAAAGATTTTCTCGGTTTTACTCTTAAATTGTGTTTTATTTCGCCGTTCTAAGAACTACGTTTTAACTGAAAAAACGGTTTATAAGAGCTTTCCTTAGCCAGATAAAATTTCAAAGTCACAGACAAAATTTCAATGAACCAGCACAACAAAAATGGAAAATATACTTCTAAATGTAGCAAAACAAGCAATAGAGTTACTAAAGCAAAGTGACTGTTGAGTAACTGTTGCACCGTTCTATAGAGTGCAAATGGGCACTCTTGCTTTTGAATGCTTGTGAATGGGCATAGACATTAGATTAGTTGAAATGGGGGTGCAATCCTAAATAGTGGACTCCACATAGGGACACATGTTAAGAAAATATTTTTTACTCCGTAATATGGACAATACTCATAGTTGTGGCACTTAGCCTAACACTTAATCAGCCAAATGTCCTTTCTAAATTTTTAGCTTAAGACGTTTGAACAATTGAACATATTCCTAAGGGTATTGAAACCTGGGGTTAGCGGGAGTTTCTTAGTATTAGTTGTAATCTAAGATATCTAGAAATTCCTCCCATTTTTATCCCAAAAATGCTTCCAGAACTTTCTGAAGATTTCAAAACTGTGCCACATATACGAAAAACAAATCACTACCATTTTTTAGATGAAAGACACCATCAACAAAATCTACAAAATTAAATATCAATAAACTTGTTTTCCGTCATTTTTTTTTATTTTAAAACTTGGCGCCCAAAAATAAAACTAAAGTTGTTGAACGTAGTTTGAGGCTCAGTTCGTTGTTCTAAGAACGACGGTACTAAGAATGAAGGACGGCATTTCAAAGAACGGCTTATAAGCGAAACATTTCATAGAACGGCGAAAACGAACGGCTTAATTGTAAAACCGAGGATTTGATTTCCATAGAACGACGAAAACGAACGCAGCTAATGTTTTTACCTTCACCTTTATCGGTATCATCTAATCGATACAAACAAAAAAGGATAGAAAAGGATAATAAAAATAAAAAAAGATTTAGAAGATAATATTTTTTTATTAATTCTTGTCCAGACGAAACTTCTTACTTACTTGAGGTTTCAGGCTCGGTGACTTCCACTTCAAGACTCTTGCGTGATGATTGAATATCCATTTCAGATTCAATTAGTGATTGCGGATGCAGTAGTTTATTCATATTTCTCCATGCTTGAAGCTTTTGAAACAATATCGCAGCATCGGTTCTAATTTTCTGTTTGAAGTAACTACTCCGCATTTGAAACTTGTCCTCCACCAGACAATTTATTTTGTCATGCCACACATTGGTTATTTCAAAAACACCTTTGCCACCACGACAAAACAAGTAATTTTATCGCTTTGTGAACATGCCGTGGATGATTGAAATCCTCCAATCGCATTCCAATTACTTTCATTATTTCGAGCATTTTAATAGAATCACAAGCAAGACGGGGCAGTTCTATCTTCAATTCAGTTGATGGGTAGTTTTCATCGTTAGATGTAGCTTGTCTTGCTAAAATCTCCGCTAAGCTATAGGCTGCTATTTTTTTTTTTTTTTTTAATATTTCTTCTTATCGCCTTTAAATTCATTTCAAATTCACTTTAACTAAGTTGTCACTAGGTTATAAGTCGTTTCTACGTCCATGAGGTGGAGGTGTTGATGAAGAAGGGGCATTCCTCCTCCTATGTGGGATAAATTCTGCCCATTTCGGGGTTTAATGTTACTCTTTACTTTCACAATAACAGTACAGAACGGAAATATTCCCAGAAATAATAAGGGAATGGATATGAATTTCACAATTTTGAGACGTTTTTTAATAGTTTTTTTGTACCCTTCCCCCCCAAAAAAAATACCCCTCAAAAAACTTAAAATTCTGGTTATGACCCTGGGGATTAAACATCAATTTCTACCTCACCCTCCCCTCGTCTCTCTCTTAGGACTAATTTTGTATTTAAGTGATGGCTCAATGAGAGCTGGGATGTTTTGGCATTAAAATACATCCTTTGAGGTTTCTCCCTCCCTTGCTAACTACAAAACAATCAGAGAGCCCAATTTTTGAAGCTTAAGTACCTTTTTTTTTAGTTTTTTAATTTGTCCTTTACTTACAAATACTATTTGTTATTGGGAAACATACAGAGATTTTTCGCAGGCAAGTTTTCTGCAGTGGGTGGGGAGTGTCTGGGAGATTTTCAGTGGGAAGAAAATTTTTGGGAATAATTTCCTTTAAGCGGGGATCAAATTGTCTGACAAGAATTTTCCGTGGAAAATGTAAGTAATGTTCAAAAGGGTGATGCAAGGTGACATTTCCCTTCTTATTGCATAAAAATTTTTCTAGCGTTTTTTGAGTACTCAAAATGGTATTCAAAACTGGAAAAACTCAAAATGAGCCAAAATTAACATGAGTAGGGCTGACAGCCCCCATGCCCTCTCAAGAGTAGGACATAATTTGCACTTTACTGAAAGCAAAATATATTTTAAATGTTTTCACTTTTTTACTTTAATAAATAAATAATTATGAAGACTTTAAGGAATAAATATCAATATATGAGTAGAGATGACCCGGGTCATCTCTACTTATATGTATATTAAACTGACAATCAACGGTTATTTTTTTTTTAAAGCAAAGTGCAAATTATGTTCTGGTCTTGAGAAGTGATGGGGGTTTGCAGCCCTACTCCTGGCAATTTTTGCTTGTTTTGAGCTTTGACTAGGTTATCTATTGCAATTTCTGTTCTTTTGGGGTTTCATTTATTTATTAATGGTGACTTGCGGTAGTTTCATATTTGAAAGATAAGAAAAACTTACCCGTAGAATTTGACAGCGCTTTTGTCCGTAAAAACTTAAACTATTAGAATTTGTTGGTTACCAGAGCCAACTATGGTTTCAAAGGAATAATAAATCTTCTTATCTTCTTCTTTTTTTTATTATTTTCTTCTTCTTTTTTTTCAATTTGCGCCCGCTGCGATCAAAAATTGCTTAACTTCATATGGAAGTCTTTTCAACAAAAACTAAATTACAGTTTTTCGATATTTTTAAGATACATATGGTGTGTAAATTTATCTTTTTCACTTTCCCTTAGCACTAAAAAAAAAAAAAAAAAAACGCAACTATACTAGAAAACACAACTCAAATAAAGTTCTCAAATTTAGAAAAGCCCATTTTCCGCAAGGGGCGGGGGGGGGTGGAGGGTATTTTTCATGCGAGGTAATGATTTTTCTTTGCGGGTATTCTCCCCTGCAGCGGGGGGGGGTCACGGGAGGAGGCATTTTCTGCAGGGGTTATATTCCAAGGGGGGGACACATAGAACCGTTTTTTCAAAGTCTATGTTGGGCATTCATGTATTTATTTATGTTAATAGTTTTTGGTCGTTAACTAAACTTTTTCAGTTAACTGTTGTTAAAAATATAAACTTAAATGAACCTTATTTGTTTTTAGTATAACTCTGAAAAATTTTAATTTGACATGAGGAAATACTCGAACGACAACCAATGTAACGCTATGCCTTTGCAACAAGCTTCTTTAGAAGGAAGTAGGAAAACAGGACCCATAAAGTCACATTAGATTTAGTTTTAATATTTCCTATTAGAGATCATAGAAAGAAATCAAACCTTTTCCGCTTCTTCTCATCAGTATCGTATTTTGCGTGTCTTTTCAAGAAAACTTCGTCGCTTAATGGTTCAATCCCCTCAATGGAATGAATAGGCGAAAAAACACGAATTTTAGATGTAGGAACCTATAAAACATCAACACTTTTAAAATCAGCGTTTCTATTGAGGTACTTTTTAATCTCTGTAAAGTGCGACATCTTTGTAGAGCCAACCTCATTTGGTACATATAATGTAGACTACAACTATGAAAAACCAACATTGAGACAAAATATTGTTTTTTGTTTTTTTTTTACAATACACTTTTATTCGTTAATAACTGCCTGAATGTTAATTGATACATAACATAACGCTTCGATAAAAATTCGATGGATTCACAAGCTGAAGACAAGCGACAACGGATATAAATTTTAATTAATTAAATAAAAGAATGTTTAAACTGAAAGTAAGGAGTAACATTAAAACTAAAACAGAACAGAAAATATTCCGTATATGAGGGGGTTGTAAAGTAAGTAAGTAAGTATGACAGCACTAGACCCTTAAGGTCCAAACCGGTGGTGCTGATGTCCATTTCGTGGCCCTTCAGCCAGGAAGTACAATGGGGGGCTGGGGGCCAGCCATCCTGTTTTTTCGCTCATTCTTCCTGCTTACCTTCCCCAGATATCTCCAGATACCCATTTAGAGCTGGGTTGACTCTGGCTGAGCTTACAGAGTCACAACACTGACCCGCGTCCCAAACCAAATAACTGGCCATGCCAGGGATAGAACCCGTGCCCCTTGGACAAAGAATTCTCAACCCAGAAGAATTCTCGAGAAGTCCCCTGCTTGATACCTTGCTTTTCACGATGAAGTTTTTATGCACTTTTAGAAAAAGCTTCTTATTCTAATTAAATGGCTCTTGTGTTTAAGGAGTTGTTCTTAAAAAAATTTGAACAAACAGTCTTTATGTTCGCTTTCAGTTTTAATGTTGCTCCTTACTTTAAACTGAATAAAAAAATGGCTTTTTTTTATTTAATTTCGTATCGTTTTTCAGGTATTGCAACTAAATCTGCCCCCCTCTAAATGAAAAACTCTTCCCTTTCCAGGAAACTCCTCCGCAAAAAGTTCCTCTCACAAAAATACCCCTCCCCCCCATCAAATTTCTTGAGGACAATTTCACAATACAAATTTTATTAACATACATTTGAAAAGGACTTCTCGTGGTTTATTTTAATCACTCTGGAATATATATAAATATATATATATATATATATATACATATATATATATACATATATATATATATATATATATATATATATATATATATATATATATATATATATATATATATATATATATATATATATATATATATATATATATATATATATATATATATATATATATATATATATATATATATATATATATATATATATATCAAATCCATCAAAAAAAATTTGCCATTATAAATATGCCTAATATTTTTCACAATAATTATAAACATCTCAAATTAAAATGAAAAATGAGAGCTTTCTAGAAGAATTTTTGAGCAAAAGAAAAAATACAAAAATATTTGAAAAGTACGCTCTTTTTTGCTACATTTGTTCCAGCGAAAAACAAAATATAACCTAAAAGTACCTTTTTTGTAATTCAGAATAAGTACAGTTTGTTGTATTTCGGTGTCAATTTCGGAGCTTCAGAAAATAAACTGTGGAACAATGCAGTTATAGGCGAATTTTGAACTCATAGGCGGAAATCAAGCTGTTCTACACGCTTGGGAACCACTGCGCCCCAATATTTGGAATCAGCAGCATTGAATTGCCTACCCTGTAAATCACTGGCAAACCAACTGTAACAGATTTGTTCCTCCCTTGAGAGATACAGGCATTGGATCACAGACTAAATTGAAAAGCCAAAAGGTATCCTTTGATATATTTGCGAATTCAGTGTTTTTCTTCTTAAACCAGTAGTGGCCATCCTATATGTCAGCTCCGAATTATGTAAAAAAAAAAAAAAAAAGCAAAAGATCATTAAAAAAAATTTATGATATCCAGAAAGAGACAAGACACCAAAAGGAAGGATAAAATAATGCAAATATTCGAAAATGACCGTTTGCCATTGTACATCTTCCTAAAAGTTGAAAATTGGATTTCGTGACTAAAAAGAAAAGAAATCATGAAGATACATCTTTTTTAGCTTTTGTGAATCTAATTGGAATTTTGTTTTTGTATTATTCACATCGCTGCTCTAAAGAAATGACGAAATGATTTTAAAAGGAAAATATTGAAACATGTATAAACACAAAAGGACTTACCTCGACAGAGAATTCTAACGTGCAGTCCACTGTAGCTTGTTTGGGGACACAGGCAACATGGTAAGAGTCTTCAACTAATAGTAAATCAGAATATTCTGGGATCATCTCTGAATCAATATAACGCACTTCTTTTGGAAGAATAGATGCTAGAAGTTAAAATAATTTTCTGTCATGGAAAAGTGTTGTTTTCCACATACCTCATCAAGTCATCGAACTCATTTTCATAACTCTGGTTTCAGTGTATTTATAAAGTAATCAATGCTCTAAATTCAGACATTTGAATTTACCATGCGAATTCAAAAACCCTGAGATTTCATACCCCATAAATAAACTACCCTTCAATTGTATCTTATCGCGATCACATAATTACGCAACTGAACCCCCCCCCCCAAAAAAAAAAAAAATTTTAAAAAAATATATTATTCCCAGACAAAACTTAAAGGACCACAATGTGAATAGTAGGCTACACATGGGAACTTAATGGGCCAACATTAGATTTAACGTACACGAGTAAGATAAACCCAAGAAAGGAAAGACATCATTCCATTATTGACACTAAAACATACAATTGATTAAATAAAAATTAACTTTTAAAAGATCACTCAGCAGAAAAAAATGTACAGACAAGGAAAAGAATACAAACCTAAATATTGTTCAATGACATTCATGAGGATGCTTCAACTGACAAAAATATAAATAATGAATGAAAAAAAGCGAAGACAACTCCTTAAAACACAGTTGTAATCAGAATCCTACCCCCTGCTTATATGGGTGTTCCTGAACAAGATAGAAAAAACCCATGGATGTTTCGGGTCATGCGTCACCTTGGCATTTCTAAAACCCCGATGCCACCCTCGTGGCATTTCAGTTTTGTTATCCAAAATTTCACTTGTGTTCATCCGATGGAAGCTAAAAAGGTCTTTAACTTCGTGTTTTTATTGGGTTTCCCTCCTGGCATACTTTAAGCTAACGAAAAATATTGTCTGTAAAAAACACCTTTTATAGAATACATGGTTATTCCAATACTATCATGTATCTTTTTGCTATTGAAATACACATGAATGTGACGGGATTCATATGAAAAAATGTTTTTTTAAATTAAGGCTCAAAAGTATAGTCAGCCAAACGGTGCATGTCCTGCCAGAGATTCCCCCAAATATTGCCATGGCCCGCCGGTGGGGACTGCACCCCACGTTGGGAATCAGGGCTCTAAATGGATGCAAGCACCAGATTTATATGGGCTAATCCCAAATTTGAGCTTACTTTTAAATATTTTAAGTCGTAATTAAAAATAATTCTAGCCATTCAAAATAACAAAAGGACTTAACATTGTTTGATATAGTGCCACTTTTTGCACTTGGACCGATCAATTGAAGTAGTTCTAGAATGTTAAAACATTCTCTTCAAAATAATGAAAAAGGGAATGGAAAAGGAAAGAAAGGAAAAGAAAATTGGAATAAAAAGACGCTAAGTATTCTAAGGAAGAGCTAATAGAGCTAGTAAAGGCTCAAGAACATTTGTACGACAGCGGAATCGATAGGTGAATTACAACAGGGGAATAAAATAATTTTAAGCAATTTCATCCCTTATACCCAAAGGGGGGGGACCCCAGGTTTGTAAGGGTGAAACGCGGCTTCAAATATAAGGAGACATTTCCAGGAAATGGAATTGATGTTAAAAAAATATTCACTTTCATCCAAATTTTCCATACTTTCGCAAATTATTAGGATATTTTTCTTCAAAACTTTCAGCAGTGCCCATAACATCTGTTGTGGTTGCAGGGAAAAATTTTTTGTGATAATATTGAGGAACTAGCCAGATGTTTTCCAGAGAAATTGCCTACAGATTGTTCTGGGTACCTGGCTGATTGGCCGTGTCTAAAACAGTATGCTGTACAAAAACTGTGGTCCAAACCCACTTTCTAGGGTTATGATGAAAGAAAGGTTGAGATGGCTAGGACACGTTCTGCGGAAGAAGGATGACAGATTACCAAAGATTGTCCTTGTTGGCCAACCATCTAGGGCTAAATGGAAAGCCGGTCGTCCGTGGTTGGGATGGGAGAATATCATAAAGAAATATTTAAAGGACATGGGGACGTCCTGGGAGGGTGTACAGAGGGAGGCTTTGAACAGATTGGGATGGAAGAGGAGCGTGGGTGCTTATGTTGGCCTAAGACGACTTGGTGCTGCGTTGAGTTGTTAGTAGTAGTAGTTGAGGAACAGGGGGACCAATAGGTATTAATCCTATGACAGCACTGGATTAGCATATGACATTTTGATAGCGAAATGATTCTAAGTTCATGTTTCTATTACTGTTGTCGTCGAACTAATTAGTATTATGCAGCATTTCCAAACTTTCTATGATATTAAAAAAAAATGAATATAATTTAAGAAGACACACATACAGGCATCTGTTTGTAGGGGGTACTTGCTTAGACTAGGTTTTACTGAAACATTCACTCTAGCACAAGGCTAATTTACGTAGTTTTCAGAGGCCTATACGGTAGTAAAGACCATATGGCTCCAATGTTTTATTATTATTATTATTTTTTTTTTCAAAGGCACTTCATATAGAAGGGCTCGTCGTAGAAACTTCAAAGGGGGCTCATTCAATTGGAAATCGAGAGTTCTAGTGCCTTTTTAATAGTCGAAAGTGATTGGAGGGCAACTAGCCCCCCCTTCCCATCATTCCCCCAAACACATCCAATCAAAATTTTGAGATAGCCATTTTGCTCAGCGTAGTTGATTTCCACATATAAATTATGTTTTTGAGGAGGAGACTCCCCCAAAGCCTTCAGGGCAAGGGTTGTAAGTTATGCACTGGGGGCATATAAGGTTTTTTATAGAGGCCGTTGTCGTAGAAACTTCAAAAAAGGCTCATTCGACTTGAAATCCAAATGGCTAGTGCCCTTTTTAATAGTCGATGGTGATTGGAGGGCAACTAACCCCCCTCTCATGCCCCCCTTTTCCCCAAACACATCCAATCATCATTTTGAGATAGCCATCTTATTCAACGTAGTTTTAAGTTCTGGAAATTAGGTCTTTGAGGATGATAACCCCCCCCCCCCCCACATCCCTCGGGGCAAGGGTTGTAAGTTATGCCCTGGGGCATATAAGATTTTGTTTAGACAGCGTTGTCGTAGAAACTTCAGAAAGGGCCTATTCGATTGGAAATTTAAATGGCTTGTTCCTTTTTTACTAGTCGAAAGTTATTCTAAGGCAACTGAAACCCCTTCCACACCCACCATTTCCCCAAACGCATTCAATTAAAATTTTGATATAGCCATTTCGTTCAACGTAGTTGAAAGTTCTGGAAATTATATTTTTGAGCAGGATACTCCCCCTACAGTCTTCAGGGGCAAGGGTTATAAGTTATGCCCTTGGGGTATATATGGTTCTTATGGAAGGAATGCTCGTATAAACTTCAGAGAGGGCTCATTTGATTGGAAATTGAAAGTTCTAGTCCACTTTTTAAGCGTGAAAAGATATTCGAGGCTAACCAGTTTCCCCCACCCCCAAACCATTTTTTCCCAATTGCATCCGATAAAAATTTTAAGATATCCATTTTGTTAAAAATATTTCAAAGATCAAATAACAAAATTCCACTGTCGATACAACCCCCCAGGGCCCGGGGGCAGGCGTTTTAAGTTATACCCTTGAGGCTTAAATGCGTCTTATGGAAGGGATGCTCGTATTAACTTCAAAGACTAAACATTTAAAGTTCTAGTTCACTTTTTAAGAGTCAAAAGAGATTGGAGAGCAACTAGCCCCCCCCCCTCCACGCCCTTTTTTCCTCAAACCCATCCGATAAGAACTTGGAGATAGCTTTTAATAAAATTGTTCAAAGACCACATAAAGAAAACTCCAGGGTCAAAAAAGCCCCCCTGGGCCCAAGGGCAGGTGTTGTAAGTTATGCCCTGGGGGAATATATGGTTCTTATTGAGAGGATGCTCGTAAAACTTCAGAGATAGCTCATTTGATTAGAAATTGAAAGTTCTAGTTCAGTTTTTTAGAGTCAAAAGAGATTGGAGGGCAACTAGCCCCCCCCCCCCGGGGCCCCCTTTCTCCTAATGCATCCGATTGAAATTTTCAGACAGCCATTAAGTTAAAAATTGTTCAAAAGTCAGATAACAAAACTCAGGTGTCGACATACACCCCCAGGGCCCGGGGGCAGGTGTTATAAGTTACGTCCTGGGACGTATATGGTTTGTATGAAAGGGATGCTCGTATAAACTTCAGACAGGGCTCATTTGATTGGAAATTGAAAGTTCAAGCTCACTTTTTAATAGTCTAAAGATGCCCGAAGGTAGCTAGCCCCCCCCCTCCTTCTTTTTCCAAACCCATCTGATGAAAATTTTGAGATAGACATTTTGTTAAAAATAGTTCAGAGGTCGGATAAGAAAAACTCCGGTGTCAATACAACCCCCCGGGGCCCAGGGGAACGCTCTCTTAGTTATACCCTAAAGATATGTATTGTTCTTGTGAAAGGGTATCTCGTACAAAGTTCACAAAGGGTTTATTTGATTGGAAATTGAAAGTTCTAGTTCTCTTTTTAAGAGTTAAGAGAGTTAAGAGCAACTAGCCCCCCCCCCCATACGCTCTTTTTTCCCCAAACCCATCCGCTACAAATTTTAAGACAGCCATTTTTTGGAAATTGTTCAAAAATTAGACAACAAAAACTGCCCCGGGGCCCGGGGGATAGGCATTGTAAGTGTTGTCCTAGGGGTTTATGTGGTTCTTATGAAAGGTATGCTAGTATAAGCTTCAGAGGGGGCTCATTTGATTGGAAATTGAAAGTTCTAGTTCAATTTTTAAGAGTCAAAATATGTCCGAGGGCAACTAGCCCCCCCCCCCCCCCACAAACCCTTTTTCCCCAAGCCCATCCGATAAAATTTTTATAATAGCAACTTCATTAAAAATAGTTCAAAAGTCAGATAAGAAAAATTCCTGTGTCGACGCAACTCGCCAGGGCCCGGAGGCAGGCGTTATGAGCAATGCTCTAGGGACATATATAGTTGTTATGGAAGGGATGCTCGTACGGAGAGGGCTCATTTGATTGGAAATCGAAAGTTCTTGTTCACTTTTTAAGAGTCAAAAGAGATCAGAAGGCAACTAGCCCCCCCCCCACCTCCTCCACGCCCTAATTGTATCAGATAAAAAATTTGAGATAGACATTTTGTTAAAAATAGTTCAAATTTCTGATAACAAAAAAATCTGGTGTCGACACAGCCCCTCTCCCCAGGGCCCGAGGGTAGGCGTTGAAAGTTATGCCCAGGGGGCATATATGGTTGTTATGGAAGGGATACTCGTATAATATTCTTAGAGGGCTCATTTGATTGGAAATTGAAAGTTCTACTTCCCTTTTAAAGAGTCAAAAGTGATTGGAGGGCATCTGGCCTCCCCCCACACTTCATTAATTTTTTTCCCAGAGGCACTTCATATAGAAGGGGTCGTCGTATAAACTTCAGAGGGTTTAATTGAAAACAGGTTTTCTCTGCATGTGAGGTGCTGCTCAATCCTTGACAAAGATTTAAACTTCAGTTGTTTGGGGTTTAGGGGGACTAAAAGGTACCTAAGTTAGATTACGTATTTAATATATGCTATACTTTTCATTTATATTTCAAAGGAAGCTCATTCGATTGGAAATCGAGAGTTCTAGTGCCCTTTTTAAGAGTCAAAAGTGATCGGAGGGCAACTGCTCCCTAAGCCCCTTTTCTCCAAATAAATCTGATAAAAAATTTGAGGTAGCATTTTGTGAAAAATAATTCAAAGATCATATAACAAAAACTTATTTACGTAATGCAATGTCGTTAAAAATAGTTTAAAGATGAGAGGTGAAAAGCTCCTTTGCCGACACAACCCCCCAGGGCCTGAGGCAGGCATTATAGGTAGTGCTTTTGAAACTTTTATGATTCTTTACAAGGGATGCTTGTATAAACTTCGGAGGGCTGATGATTGGAAATTGAAAGTTCTCGTTCACTTTTTAAGAGTCAAAAGAGATTGGAAGGCAACTATCCCCCCTCTCCACGCCCTATTTTCCTCAAACCCATCCGATAAGAACTTTGAGAGACACATTCTTTTCAAAATAGTTCAAAGGTCAGATAACAAACAATCCGGTGTCGACATAATCCCTGGGGGGATATGTCGACACCGGAGTGTCCTGGGGCCGTATGTGGGTCTTATGAAAGGGATGCTCGTATAAACTTCAGAAAGGGTTCGTTTGAATGGAAATTAAAAGTTGTGGTTCATTTTCTCAGAGTGAAAAAAGATCGGAGGGCAACTAGCCCCTCCCGCCCTCCACGCCTTCGGGTTTATCGGATGGATAAACCCAACCGATGAAAATTTAAGGTGACCATTTTGTTAAAAATAGTTCAAACATCAGATATTAAGACTCCGGGGTCGACACAACCCCCCAGTGCCCAGAGAGAGGCATTGTAAGTTATACTCTGAGGATATAAATGGTTTTTATAGAAGGTATGCTCGCGTAAACTTCAAAGAGGGCTCATTTGATTAAAATAGAAAGTTCTAGTTCACTTTTAAAGAGTCAAAAGAGACCGAAGCTTAATTAGACCCCCCCCCCACCCTTGTTCTCCAAACCTATCCGATAAAATTTTTGAGTTAGCAATTTTTTTTAAAAATATGTGAAACAGCATATAATAAAATCTTCGAGGTTGACACAAACCCGTTTTTTCACTTTGAGATTGTTACTTTGATACCATTTTTGATACTTTGATGAATATTTGATTTATTTATTTTTTAAAGTTTGATTTAGAAATAAGGAATTTTTAAAAACTTGAAATTTTTTGCAATCAAAAACGAACAAAACTAAAAAAAAAACTTTCCGAAAAAATAATTTTTTAAAAGAAAAGTAATGGCCATTTTGAACTCAAGATAAGCAGATAAAAATACATTTTGAAATTCAAACTCAAAACGACCAGAAATTACTATTAAAGAATAAATGAAACCCAAGACAAACAGAAATTAAATAAACAATCATAGGAAAAACATACAACAAGTAATAATATAAATGAATAAATAGATCTTAAAGCGAGCAATGCTTAGATTGAATATGAAAATCAAGCTTTAAACGGAAAACATATTTTCCTATTGAAGTATAAATGAAACTTAAAATAAACAGAAATTAAATAAACAATCAATGCAAACAAACATACAACAGATATTAATGTAAATTAATAAATACATCTTAAAACGGGTTAAACTTAAATTGAATATGCAAATCAAGCTTGAAACTAACAAAAATCACTACAAACAAGAGTTTGGGTATGAACTCCTTCCACTGTAAAAGTCTAAAACATACTGCGTCATTGGCGCTTTACTGAAAACTATATGCGTCTTGAACAGTCTTGGAAAGTATAAACAACATCAAATTGAATATTTGATGTATAATGATATTAATTGTTGAAAGATCGATCAGTTCAAGAATTTATTTCACTATAATTGTATTTTTATTTTCAATGCTATAAAGAAAATATTTGTAATATAATTCGTTTACAGTTAAGCGCCAATGACGCAGTAGGCTTTTGGTTTTATTTACAGTTAGGAAAGGAGGCAGTATCCAATCACTTGTTTGTTGGGAAACTATATTCGTCTTTAACAACTTTAAAAAGAGCTAATAAATTAAACTGAATATTTGATGCATAAAGATATTAATTTCTGAAAGCTCATTAGTTCAAAATGTTACTATAATTTTAATGTTTATTTTCAATATTAAGTACAAAAGAGAATATTTGTAATAAAGTTGGTTTTCAGTAAAGCGGCAACGATGCAGTGGGGTTTTAAACTTTTATAGTGAGAGAAGGAGGGAATACGCAGACTTGTGTGTAGTGAGTTTTGTTCGTTTCATGCTTGATTTACATATTCAATTTCAGCTTTACTCGTTTTAATATTTATTTATTAATTTACATTAATATCTATTGTGTTTGTTTGCATTGATTGCTTATTTAATTTCTGTTCATTTTAAGTTTCATTTATACTTCAATAGGAAAACCTTTTTTTCGTTTTAAACTTGATTTTCATATTCAATATAAGCAGTACTCGCGTTAAGACCTATTTATTCATTTATATTATTACTTGTTGTATATTTTTGCTATGATTGTTTATTCCATTTTTGTTCGTTTTGGGTTTCATTTATTCTTTAATAGTAATTTCTAGTCGTTATGGGTTTCAAATTTAAAAGGTATTTGTATCTGCTGAGCTTAAGTTTAAAATGGCCTTTACTTTTCTTTGAAAAACTTATTTTTCGGAAAGTTTTTTTTAAATTAATTATAAAAAAACAACAATAAATACAGATAATATGTATTAAATCTCTATGACTTGTTCGTCCCCAAAATAGGGGACGAACAAGTTTCGATACCTATTTGTCTTGAATTTCACGAGGTATAATTCCCGGCTTTGGCAATTCACTTTAGTATCTTTTGGAAAGATGTGGTGGTGCTAAGGTGAGATAAGCAACATTTTCCCAAAAGATATTATGAAGTGGTCCCGCCTATCTCGTAATAATTCAAGCCTCATATTTCCAGTGTTTGGCTATGATCTACAACTCCACTTCCACTTCTGAATGGTGCTGCTCTGTTCTAAATATTTTTAATTTCGTCGCATACGTAGCTGGTTTTATGGCCGAATGGACCACAAACAGACACAGTGCATTCGAGTTGCTGTCTTACATAACAAGACATTTTTGACACTGTCACATTGTCGCACCCAAATCCAAGTATTACAGTAAAAGTTTGGATTGATTTGGCACTGCCGTCTTATAAGAGTAGTTATCTAAGTACCATTTTGCCGAGACATATAGCAATTTGAAATATCATATGGAATTTGCTTGAAGCTATATACTTTGCGTACGCCTCCGTACCAAACAGGTTTTTCTGGTAGTCCTATTCTACAGGTCATTACATCTTTGCCAAGAGGAACGAGTATAACTTGATTGGTGATGGGGATTTGAATTAAAAGAATATTTTTCGTGACAATTCATATTAGTAAGAGAATTGGATTCAAAGAGAATAGTTTTTATTTGAAAGGATATAAGTGGAGAAAAAAAAATGAGTGGAGTATTTACATTATTGGAGATTAATGATGGAACTGACAGCAGCAGTAGCAACGATATACGAGTACCCAATGTGGCTGTGGAAATAACCGCTGGTTGTAGACTATGTCTTGAATGGGACATTATGTATTCGAGATACGTGATATCATAAAGCAAATTTAAGCAGAAGGAACAGCAGTGTATTGCGGCAAAAGTGAATAGTCTCAATATAAATAAACTTAAATCAGCATCAGATGTTCTGTATAAATATATTTATAAGAGAAAAATGAATCAGTGAATATTATTATTGTAATTCTGTTCAATAACACTGTTTCTAAATCAATGATATTTTTTCTTTCTTTAGTAGACTAGCGTATATTTTTTAGAGTAGAAAAAAGAAATTCTGTTTAGTCTGAAGTTGATCGTGAGCGAATTAGGACTAAAAAAATGGATAGATTCGAAAAAGATCGAATCATGAGGAATCTAGTTCTTATGGAAAAACATTTAATTCTAGACGATGATTTTCTAGAGTTGTCTATTCAAAGGAAGATATTTTCTCGAGGAATGCTTGTCGATATAATGAAAACTGATTCTCCATCATTAGACTCTTGTATGAAGCTTCTACATCGTGGTCCAAATGCATTTACACAATTTATTGATATATTGATCACGACACGACAAAATGATATTATGGATATGCTTTTAAACATTAGTTTAGAAATTTAGGACTTTTTTTCATAAGAAAGATGGTGCTCAAGGATGATTTACTCCTCTCTCTCTCTCTCAGAAAATTTTTTTGTTGCTAGTTCAGTTTTATTGTGGCAGTGAGAGCTCCAACACATAACAAAATGCTCCATACATCTCTTTTATTTAAATATTCACTGGGAAGCTGGTCATCATGTGAGAATTGCAAAATGATGGAGGAGTATGATGAAAAGTGTAGATTATGCAACCAACGTAAATTGCATAGAGAATATGCTGTACAAATTAAAGGTTGTACTTCCTGTCTTGAAGAGGTGTGTTACTCTCATCTTAGAGGTTGCCTATACTCCAATTGCCAGTATGATAAATGTAATCAGTGGGAGAGTACATACCCCAGTATGATTGGAAAGAATCCTAACCTTGATTTTTGTTTATTGGTACGAGATTGGTATCATCGTGGTTTTAGATTGTTCTGGGAGGAGGAACCGGGTCAACGATTCAACTGTTGGAACAACAAAAGAATATGGTTTCTACTTCATCGTTGTGAAGACAATGGGTGTTATGATTATAAGCCCACTGATTTTTATTTGGCTGTGACAGAATGTGATTCGACACTTGAGGGCAGTGTTTGTGAAATTGCTTCAAATAGGCAAATTGAAACATGTGAATTCTATAGAATGAATGAGAATAGTATCATTGACTATACAAAGAGATATGACAAGAGTGAAGTCACACTCTACTGTAGAAAATGTGACCCTGACATTGCACTACATCAAGATCAGTACATTGTGAATTCAGATAATCTACCTGAACTAGCTTTTGTCGAAAAACACCTAGTAGTAGTGGATGAAATATAAAGAGTAGAAAAGTCGTTTTATAATGTATATAATTTTTTTTTTTATCAATAAAAAATTTCAAATAAATCTTTAGAACATTTTATTCTTAGGGCACTAAAATCAATATTAAATACACTTGTAAGTATATTCTCCACTAGAAAGTCTTTCAATCGAGGTAAGTCAACGTAGATTTCAAGAAAATACTTGTATGTGTAGACAAGACATCTGAATATGAAAAAGAGTACTGCAAGAAAGCCAAATGTCTTGGTCGCTATATCCTCTTCTCTTCCTTGATTTTAAATAATGGTTTTCCCCCTGCTTTCAATAAATTTGCTGATGTATGGAGCGTAGAATTTATACAATAGACCAAGAGGATAAAAAAATTCAATATTCTTAGCTGTTTGAAAGATGCATAGCCAAGGACCGGTCTTCAAAGTCGATGGACTGCTATTAACAATGATTTGGGTATTGTTAACACTTGGAATTTTTTCAATGAAGTCCGAGGGTATGCAATAGGACTTGTATTGGGACATGTATGGATCCATACTAAATACATTGATTATTTGTTTTGTGTTCATGGTGCTAGGTCTAGTAGAACACTGCCGTCGGGCGTGATTTCCCAATAGGTTTCGAATTGACTCAGTGATATTAGCGTGATACTCTCAGTCAGAGCATCGCCAAATGTACACTCTAAACGTACATTCCCTGTTCGTACTATGGTCATATCTTGCGTGCCTGACAAATCCAAAACAATAACCCCATGATTTTTTGAAAACATTGAATCGGTTATTCCATTTTCAAATAGTTGAGAGTCATGATCTAGGGATTGCATGGTCAACTCGTACAGAGTTCAATAGGATTTTTTGTCAAATGATAGAGTGTACAGTGGAATACCATTCACTTTGCACATGAGGCTAGATAGACCGAAAAAATTAAAATCGTGGGGGGATTCAGTCTAGGATCCAACGGAACTGCCACTCTTCACAAAGGCCAATGCCAATTTTGATGGGATTTCTCCATTGATAAATGAAGAATCGCTATAGCTACGAGAGCCGGTGGCAATGTGACGTTGATTGGTGATTGTATGGGGGACAAGAAGTTTAATATTGTTACCATTGGCTCTTAGCTTTTCCACTGCCAATGCAACAGAACTCATAACCTGTTATATTCGAACATGGAGAACTGCCGAAGTGATAATGACATTTGCATCGGGTGCTGCAGGAAGTGTTTTTCTCAAAATGAAATTCGATGGGGCCATCTGTAACTTTATGTCAATCTTGACATTGGGTGGTAGCCATTGGGATATATTGAATATCTCATGATTTAATTTTCCAACTACATGATACTCCTGGGTCACTGTAGTAGTCAACTCACCGTCAGTATCAACACCTGTTCGATATTCATAGCCCAATGATTGTCCTCTCAACTCCTTGTAAGCCTTTGGCGTCATCATCATAAATTGTATGTAGCTTGCATAGTTGGATAAATTATTGCTAGTGCTCACCAATGTTCCATTAATAAATACATTAATTTGTTTGAATAGGTTGTGTAGAATACAGTTTTCATAGGAGAGACCATCACCGGCATTTGGAGTTGTATCATCTTACTTTTTCTTCACCACAAGATTTAAATCAATAAATGTTGACGACAAATCAATGAAATAGTCTTCATTGGAAAATATTTGACAGTGTATATTGTCCGAGAGGGGTTGTTGAGGGTGAAATTGTTCATAGTAGCCATACTTGACACTGACATCAACATTTTCAGCATTGAATAGATTCAATGAGGAACTGATTGATGCATATGATTCGTTGTGGGGGAGATAAGTCATCTTAAGAGATGAAATCCTTATTTGATCTAACAATCTCTTTCTTTTTCTTCTTCTGCTGCTTATTGGTCTTCGTTTTTTTATTTCTCAAAGTCCTTTGCTTCCTGCCTGGGTGGAGACTGATGAGTGAATGACGCGAACGCATCCTTTTCAATCCCTCCCCATTTTGTCGAGATTTTAGTTGCTCACCAACAGCTCTTGCTGAAGATCTAATATTTTCCTTAACACTCTCCTTTAAATTCTTGCCTGACCCCCATTCCTTTAGTGTAGAGGCAGCAAAATTTGATGCAGCATGTACAATATATTTTCTGGCATGGGGTAGTGCAGAACCAAATAGCCTAGCAAACCAGCTACCAAGACCATAGCACGACATTGTAGTACGCCCCTTGTAGTAGTCCAATCCATTGCCTATTTGACGAGGACTCAAAGCACCAAGATAACAATCGATATCGGGACAGACAAATGGAATTCTTCTATTGTTCATTTTTTAGGTTATTGTACTGTCGTTGACAATGGGTCGAAAATGACATGTAATCACTGCTAAACCTTTTGAAATTGCTAGAGAATCACCTAATTCAGTTCTTAGGGTTAACTGACAGAGTTTCAAATAGGAAGTGTTTACTGGAATATACTGAAGATGCTTTATATTGTAGTGATGAACATGTTCTTGATTGGTTTTTCGTTCAAGGACTCGTAGGAGGGGAACATTTGACTTACCAACCCGAGATGTTTCCACAAATGAAGCGTAGAGAAATAGTCCAAAAAAAAGATAACTTTGGGGACGGTGCGCCCCCCGCGCTGGCGGCGGCCGGCCTCCCCCGGGCCGCGAGGCCCCCCCCCCCCAAAGGCCGCGAGGCCCCCCCCCAAAAAAAAAGGTTCTTAGGAAATTAGTTACAGGACTTTATTTAAACCGAGACTTTCCCAGTGGGCAATACATTCGATCCGGTCTGAAGTTAAATAGTGTCCAAGGGGGAGGGTGGTCACACCATCTTGACAAAAATAGACCTTGTCGGAGATGGTACTCATGGCTATTTTCTCTACATTTACAGTATAGTTCCTATAGTTCAATGAACGAATTGCCAACAATTTGGCTCGTGGAATTGTATTTTCAACAATACAATTCATATAAATGTTCATGTCGAAATTCTTGTCCACATAGCGCGTGGGTACTCCTTTGCAATATTTCTTGATATCCTCGTCGTATGTCTGTATAAAGTACACCTTCGGACCTACAAACATACCACGAGAAATCAGGTCGCTACCCGTTTCAGATTTAAAAAATAAAAGCTGATTGGGCGCCCGACGTTTTACTAGCTCAGGGTAAAGACCACCACACCCCTTGGTGTAGTCCATCCGTGAACTGATGAGTTCACCGTGCGCCAAATCATCAATTAGATTTGGTGTTTTTACTTTGAGCAGTAGAGAATCCGTGTCACCGTAGCAGACCTCTACTTGCCCCTTTTCCAGCCACTGTACCCTAGCCACATTGTAGTAGAATTCCAACATGAGCTTTTTTGAGATCTCCAAGATAGCACTACCTGCTGCAATATTTTTATTCAAGACAATGCGTCTTTTTTTTCCTATTCAAAAGTACCATGTCCGGGCAAATGATTGTGAAGGAAGTGTAATTGGGATCGGCAATAATTCGATCACATTGTTCAGGATCGTTCAGAACGTCACAACGATTCCTATTGCGAACCCTCTCACACATTTTGCCGAAAGCTGAATTTAAAATGAGTCTATAAATTTCTTTTTCGGCTTTCGTCTGTTGAGTATTTTATTTTGATAATAACGGAAAATATAAATATTTATTTAATTGAAAAAAAAAAATATTTTACACTACTTTAGATGCCTAACATAAACTGAATTATTTTCCAAACCAAAAATGCATTTTTTTTTCATGTTAAATTTTACCCTTTTTTCAAGGAAACGGACACGTGCAATAACCCCCCTTCTGTCAAGAAAGCAACATATAGCGAAGGTATATTAATGCAAGCTGCAAGACCATCAATTATCAAATATGCCCCTAGAATTAAACGCGATCTGGACCATCCAACGAGCACCCAGCTTATAGTGTCAGAGCCCTCTAACCCCAGTGTTAGCTCCATACAACTTGGAAGGAAGTTGAAGAGAGAATGGACTGCTTCATATAATGCCTCAGCTCAGCCTACTGAAGATTGTGAGCTTGACCCCCTTCAAGTTTTGCCAAGGAGTTCAGATATAGAAGCCTAGTGAGAATTTGTAAGTATATACATAATTTTTTTTTCTATCCATATTTTCAAAAATAAGTTAAATTTTCTCAGGCTCATAGCTTTTTATGAGTAAAACTTAAAATTTGTTTATAAAAACTATTTCGTTTTCTTTCGTTAACCAAATTAGCGGTATATAAAGGAATGCTTATCATGCATTTCTATAACAAAAAAAAACCTTGCCTTTTAACTTCTAACCAAAATGCATTCTAATTCAATAATTCCAATATTCCTTTTAAAAAAAAAAAAAATATTTGAAAAAAAAAAAAAAACGATTTGCTATTTCACAGTTGACAAGCACTTTTAAACTGGTATTTTTGCGCTAAGCCATTTGCACGCATCCGCTACTTATCAGATCTCCCATCGCTTTTTAATCCGCTTTGAATTCTAAGTGGGTCTCTTGCAAAGTGGACTTTAAATAACAGGATGTCTATCTTCGATAAGCAATTAACACAGGAAAAAAGTTTTTTAATAATTTCCAAATATGTCTTCACAGCGATGTCAAGAAACATTATTTGGGCGAACCCGTTTTTGGTCATTTCATTGAAACACTTAGGTGTTTTCGAGAAAGAATTTGAGGCTGTTCTATTTGAACAGTGTTGTGAAGTCCGATACCCCCAACTCGAAAGGGTATCGATCCTCCTACCTCGAAGGAAGCCCCTGGTTCCCAGGGGTCCCTCCCCGGTAGGGGGAGGGGGAGGGGAGGGGAGGGGCTCTAAAAAGGACCATCCAAAATTTTAATTGACAAAGTTTATTAACTATAAAAAAAAATGGTTATTTTACATAAAAAATAAAAAACTTTTTTTTCTACAGATTAAAGATATAGCACCAACAGCGACACCATAGAGTGATGAAGTGAAACACTTAGATGTTTTCAAGAAATAATTTGAGGCTGTTCTATTTGAATAGTGTTGTGAAGTCCGATACCCCCAACTCGAAAGGGTATCGATCCTCCTACCTCGAATGTAGCTCCCGGGTTCCAAGGGTCCTTCCCGGGCGGGGTTGGGGGGGGGCTCTAAAAAGGACCATCCAACATTTTAATTGACAAAGTTTATTAACTATAAAAAAAAAATGATTATTTTACATAAAAAATAAAAAACTTTTTTTTCTACAGATTAAAAATATAGCACCACCAGCGACACCATTGAGTGATGAAGTGAAACACTTAGGTTTTTTTTCGAGAAAGAATTTGAGGCTGTTCTATTTGAACAGTGTTGTGAAGTCCGATACCCCCAACTCGAAAGGGTATCGATTCTCCTACCTCGAAGGAAACTCTCGGTTCTCAAGGGTCCTCCCCGGGAGGGGGATGGGGGGGGGTAACTTTTTATTTAAAAAAAAAAAATTGTTTGATAAAAAAAAGAAAAGTGTGTTATAATTGTGATAAAACTTTCGTCAAAAAAAAGAACAAAAACTTACTCTATTACTTTTCTAGTGTCAGGGGGAGGCTGTGAAAACTTCTGACTTCCCTGGTCTAGGACTTCAAAATATCATCGGTAATTGCCCCCTCTCGCCGGATGTTAGTGAAGGTATGTTATTTGATATCCCCCTTGGATTCTTAATTTACATATGAAGAAACGGACAGTCTTATTCAAATTGTTGGCCCTAATTCTTCCGGGGACATTTTTAACGATAACTTTACAATTAGTGAATTGAGTCCTGAACAAACAGGGTCAGGACATGAAAATGGTGCAATGTCCCAGGAATTACCTGATTTTATCTGTTAGAATCTTCTCTAAGCCATTTGCCAACATACAAGGTAGATTTTAACCCTCCCGAGGAAAACGCAAGCATTATTCTAAATGACACCGTGAAAGTTCTCCATAATTATATCGACAGAATTGAAGCAAAAATTGAGATTCAGATCCAGAACTGGGTGGGTAGGGGGGGACTAAAAGCATCGGTGAATCAAAAAGTTTTTTTACAAAAGGTAACATCAGGCGACATTTTTTATTTTCCTTTTTCGACAGGCAACCAGACTTTTTACCCAGATCTAAACGACTTTCAAGACAACTTTTTCAACTGTGTGAATAAAGTAATTTCAACTTTGGATACATTTAACGAGAGGGGGAGTGGGTCCACAATTTTATACATTGAACGCATGGATCTGAATCTCAGTGGATTTAAAAAAAACGTTATTTTAAGGGGAGGGCGAGGTAACAAAATAAATTGCCACCCAGATTTGTCGACTACAGGAGGAGTTCAAGGTTTCAGATTTAACACTGGACTGCAATGTTTTACATATGTGTTTTTAGCAGCAGCCCATAAAACATTAAATAATGAATCAACAATGAAAAATCTTGACAGACTTGCTCATAACGGTGAAGAAAATTTTACTAAAGTAAATTTTGATTGTTTAGAGGGAAAGTATCCGGTGTCCTTTAAAGAAATAAGCATATACAAGAAAGCAAATGAAATTCTTGGGGTGGGGGTGGTTGTTCTCCAGTATGACACAGAATTTGTAGATGGGGGGAAAAACCAAATTAAAAAGGGGTTTTGTATTCAGTGAGGATACCGATGGTGTAAAATGTTAAAAATTGGGTATGGATTATTTACGAACCTCCCAAAGATGTAAATTCTTATGGTCATTTTTTCCCCGTTACTGCAATAAGTCGACTCCTATCTCAAGGCGTTCAGAAAGGAGAACGCTTCTATTGCCCCATGTGCCTTTCCCCATTTAGATCTGAGCGAAAATTCTCAGATCACATGAACCATTGCAAAATTCATGGAAATCAGAGAATTGAAATGCCGGCAGAAGACAAAGACACTTTACAGTTTAAAAATTTTCAAAATTATCTTCTGCAATCTGATAAAGTGTCTTTGGATTGTGAAACAAGACTGGTTGAGGTATCGGACCCATCAAGGCCAAATATAGTCAAGGAACACAAACTAGTTGCGTGTTCCTATGCGCATTTTTATCCATTTATATCCATTTTTTTAGTCCTAACTCTCTCACGATCAACTTCAGACTAAACAGAATTTCTTTTTTCTACTCTAGAAAATATACGCTAGTCTACTATAGAAAGAAAAAATACCATTGATTTAGACACAGTTTTATAGAACATAATTACAATAATAATAATCACTGATGCATTTTGTTCTCATCAATATATTTCGATAGAACATCTAATGCTGATCGAAGTTTATTTATATGAAGAGTATTTACTTTTGCAGCAAAACACTGTTGTTCCTTCTGCTTAAATCTACTTAATGATATAACATATCTCCAATACATAATGTTACATTCAAGACATAGTTTACAACCAGCGGTTATTTCCATAGCCACATTGGGTACTCGTATATCATTGCTACTGCTGCTGTCTGTTCCATCATTAATCTCCAATAATGTAAATGCACCACTCATTTTTTTTTTCTCCACTAATATCCTTGCAAATAAAAACTATTCTCTTTGAATTCAATTCTCTTACTAATATGAATTTTAAAGAAAAATATTCCTTTTATTCAAATCCCCATCACCAATCAAGTTATACTCGTTCCTCTTGGCAAAGGTGTAATGACCTGTAGAATAGGACTACCAGAAAAACCTGTTTGGTACGGGGGCGTACGCAAAGTATATAGCTTCAAGCAAATTCCATATGATATTTCAAATTGCTATATGTCTCGGCAAAATGGTACTTAGATAACTACTTATAAGCATGCTTGAAAAAAGCACTAAGAGATTAAAGCATAAAAGGAAATGGAATCTAGGGATTTTTGACGACAAAACAAATGGAAATGTCACTGAGTGGAACTTGGGGTCTCCCTTTAGGGGGAAAAAACCCGATGATAACTTATTTTGCGTGGTTGAGAGCCAATCTTTATTCTTTGCAATCACCAAAGAAGGAGCTTAGGAGGCTATCACTGAACCGCGGCTCTATCGCCTGATTATATACAAAATGCTTGACAATAAAGGAGAGATTATCTACAAACTTGATTAATTCATCAAAATTTGTTCCTTCCAAGAGCAAATTACTAAATCTATCCAAGGACTGTTCAAGACATATTTAGTTTTCAATAAAACGCCAATGACGCAGTAGGCTTTACACTTTTACAGTTTGGGAAGGAGGCAGTACACAAACTCTTGTTTGTAGTGATTTTTGTTCGTTTTAAGTTTGATTTGAAAATTCAATTTAGGTTTTACTCGTTTTAAGATTTATTTATTCATTTATAGTAGCACCTGTTGTTTGTTTGTTGATTGTTTATCTAATTTCTGTTGTTTTTGGGTTTCATCTATTCTTTAAAAGTAATTTCTGGTCGTTTTAGTTTGAAGTATTATATGAATTTGTTTCTGCTAGTTCTAAGTTTAATATGGCTATTTACTATTTTTTCAGAAAGTTCTTTTTCGGGAAGTTATTTTAATTAATAATCTCAAAATTGAAGCCCCAAAGCCTTTTATCTTACTTAATTTATGTTTTATGATTTATTCCGTGTTTTCTCAGATTTGGCCATTAAGTCACAAGTCTTTCTTTATTTTGAGAAAGTCCTTAAAAAGAACGATAAATTTCGTTAAGCGAAAATGACCAAGCAAGTTTACTACGATAATTTTGACTGGTATGTAGGATTGACAACAGAATTTTCAATTTTAATCTCAAGTTTTTTAATTCCCACTTCTTTCAACCGTATCTTCCACTTCATATTATTCAGATTAGCTTCTTTTACAGTTAAGTATTTTTTTCACTTGTCACGGTTTTTCATGTTTTTGTTTCACGAGAACTTCAACTACCCACTAATCAACTATATCAACTATCCAAATACTTAACACCTGGGACTTGGAAAAAGGGAATAAAAAAATATATTAGTTTACACCTTATTCATTTTATCATATCCAATCATCATGCATTGGCACACAATTTTGTTTTCGGTTGTTTAACTTAAATCTGCAGAATATAAAAAAAAAAATCAGAGCTATTTCAATTTAAACTATTCATTACCATAAAGCTACACTGTAACTAGGACCCTCATAGGGTTCAATGTCTCGATTATGCATGTAAAGTCAACAATGTATATGATACTGACGTGTAAGAAAAGAGTAGAAATACTATCATAGAAAAATAGTTTACTTCCAGAGCAAGCTTCAAACTATATACTCTGCTTCCTTACTTATCCATTTTGTCTTTGCCCGAAACAAAATAGTGAGTTTACTTTCAGTGTTTGATTCAAGAAGGACTAAAAACTGACTACCAAACTAAAAACTCTGCCTTTATAGCTCATAACATTACACATAAATGAGAATAAACACCTACATCAGTTTTGTGCATTCAAAACTGCCGCTAAAAGAGGTGCACTACTTTGCCGAAAGAGACATATGAACTTGGTCGTATTTTCGCCCCAACCATCCTCACTAAATTTACTGAATATTAAACTTTTTTATATGCGTTAACTTCCTGCTACAATCTACCATTTGCTTGTCACACCACCAAGTGAGTTCTCACCCTCTTTACCGAATTTCGCGAATAATACACCTGCTTATAATGCTAATAATGCGCGCAAACTTCCTACGATAGCCTAAAACTTCTTTTTATTATAGCACCAATTGAATTGTTGATGAAGACATTAGGGGTTGCGAGTATAGAAGGAATGTCTTACAAGCAGGTTCTGAAGAGCCTTGCTGAAATTTGAAAAATTAGGGCCTTAATCCTCACCTTTTTGGTCCTTTTTATCTCTTTAATTAATCTCTACAGAAACATTTCCTACTCGAGGCCATATCCGTATCAGCCTAGTAAATGACGGATTAGGCCCACGATGAAACAGAAATACCACAATCCAACTCAGACTTTGACCCCCCCCCCCTCCCTCACCTCCTAGTAAAAACAAGGTTTACATTTATAAAATCTAGGTGTTCTTTAAATAAATCAATTTAAAGCAGGAAATAACTTCAATCTGAGTAAAACACTTTTTCTTATCGATTTTGGTAATAAATTCCCTGCGACACCCCTCCCACCCTGCGATATACCAATGAGCCGGCAAAAAATAATGGTGAGCAGTAATAAGCCTGATAAATACCTTTGGTTTCTTTTTCGACCTCTTTAGTTTCTGAGAATGACTTTGAGGTGAGCGTGGAAGTTATTTCGCTAGCATCACTTGATCCATGAATATTTTCGGCATAGAAACGAAAGTGATATGAACGAAAGACTTCAGAAAGTATTTTAGAGTACTTTTCTTGAAAAAAATAAAAACAATTTTTTCTCTTTTACCTGCAATTAATGCTTTCAACTTTTCCAAAAACACATCACGATTCACTGCAGTATCGATTCTATATAAACCAGGGTATCGGAATTTTTTTACAAAACTTTGCTTTCACCATCAAACTTCGCATAAGATGGTAAAGCTTACTGAATCCAAGCAGAGATAAGAGTTTGGGTTTTTCTTATCTCATCTATCAATTAGAAATAATGATTGGGTTTTAAGAGTTGTACATTCACCAGAGCATATCTGCGATTGTCCACATACACCGGTGAGGGTCCGAATGCACAAGAATACAACGAAATATTTGATATTTCACTTACGTATTTGGCGTTTGTTGACATTCACCGATGAAAGTCGATATTCATCATTTTTGGACATTCACGGTAATATATATACGTCAAAAACTTATAATGACATTTATGGCAGCTCTACGCTTGAGCGCTCAAATTTTACATTTTAGATGTCATTTACATAGTGAAATATACGTATAATGTCCTGTGTAGATTTTGTTTTATTGAGTGGTTACTTGTTCTGAAAGATGATAATTATCAGAATTCGGGATTATAATTTCACTATTTATTTTGTTGATTTTCTTTAGTTGTTTGTTATTAGTTAACAAAAAAACTCTTGCTAGCAATTGAAATTTATATCTTTGATACGAAAATTGTATAAGCATATTCAACTGTTTTGCTCTAGTTTACTGTTTTTGTATTCAGATGCTAAAGACGGAAATTGGAGCCAAATGGAGAGAAGAGCGTGTAGACACTGCTCAATTTTATGTGGACAAATCAATTGACTCGTTGTTGGCTGATACAGAAACCATCTATACTGAAGAATTGGAGAGTGGTGATCGTCAAAGGTACGTCAGCGATTCCCAACATCCCCCGTTGTTCTCGATGCGCAGGTACCTCGGCATAAATAAAGAATTTGCTATCAAATTCACTTTTCGCCGCATTATTTAAGATTTATTTCGCCGCATATGTAAGATTCTGTTCGTTGTACTTAAATTCTTTCAATTTCAGTAGAATCTTGTTCTTCAAGCTATTCAAACGATAAATCAACAGCGTTTTTAAATTACAAACGGTTGAAAAGATGATGTCCGACTCTTCACAAAAAGAGAATTTGTTAGGAAGACTGCATGTCGTCCAGAAGAAAATAAATTTGATGTTTAAGTCACTGATTTTTCAAATATGTCCGCAAGGAATATGATATCATTGAACCCCAGCTTCTCTTCAAATTGTATTGCTGATGGTCATTCAGAAAGACATAAAGTCCTTTGAACACAAATCTTTTACACGGAATAGGCATCTGACTTGATATTCAAAAACAGAGCTGAAGAAAACAAAACAAAAACAAAAACAGTCCTATCAGACCTGACAAAAATACGCGCAAAAAATCTTACAACATTCGTTCAAATCTACGAATACCAATATATAGATATATTTTGGAAAGCCAGCTGTAATTTTTCTGCTGTTTCTACTAATATTTGCAAGCTCAGACTAGATTCTGGACACGAGTCGAGTTTACTTTGGCACGTTCACTAGGTCAAGACAAGTTCCTTACACTTGCAATCGATTGTTTTATTTTAGATTGGAATTACAGTTGAGGAATTCTCCGGTAAAAAAAAGTAAAAAAATGCTTACATAATTTTTATTAAAGCAATCACTTTTTTTTTAGATTTTTTTTTTAGATTGGAATTGCAGTTGAGGAATCTTCCGGTCAAAAAAAAGTAAAAAAGTGCTTACATAATTTTTATTAAAGTAATCATTTTTTTTAGATTATTCTTAATATTTACTGCTGACTGTTTCAGCACTGGTATAAAATGTACTATCATGTATTTCTTAAAATATATATCTAAAAGTGAAATATATCCCATTCTTATTTGAAGAAAATTCTAAAGCAAGGCTTCAGAAAATTGCCGTTGTACCATACACACCAGCTGGATAACCATCCTTGGTGAGGAAGCTTAATACTTTAAGAACTTTTTTTTAATCCATGAAACATTGCGGTACCAGAATCCAACAAGATGTCATGAAAGCTTGAATGACAATTACCAAATTTCCGTAGCCGAACTATCTATCTATACTGTAGCAAACTCTTAAAACTCATTTTCGTACTACTTGGGTTGTACGCACTATCTCTTGACACAAAATCTTTCTTGAATATGGGACAGAAACAGAGTAGTCACAATTCGGGAAGTCCATTGATGAACAAGGTGGCGCTATCGATAGTAATATCTGCTAAGTTACTAGTGTTGTCTCTACAGAAACAGACAATATTTAATAAGGGGTTCTACAGTTTTCTGAGAAAAACAATTAGAAGCGCTAGCAAATATTGAAACTAGAAAGGGAATACAAACCAGCACAACTAGTTTGAAGAAGAGTATTTGAGGTTATATTGTGTGAGGAGTAGAATATTTTGGCTCAAATGAACCTTCTTTTTTGTTAGAAGGATCTCGCCTAATTTTTCAATGAACGAGAAAATGACAATTCAGCTGCTTGGAACTATTTTTGCGTTGATTTTCTATTAAAATCCATTTATTTTTAAAGAAGTGGATATGACATCAAAACAATTAAACAGAACAGAAAATATAGGATGCAGCTTAGCTGCGCGAGAACCATATTATTTCTAGAAAGAAAAAGAGTTTAAGACCAGCAGCTCTACAGTTCCATGAAAATTAAAGCAAATACATCGTTTCCGTTAAGAATAGCTAAAATGTGAATAACTGACGATACGTTCAATTTATTATTATAGTGCATCTAACTCAAGCCCCTTTTTTTGTGAATTTGCTTTGATTTCATGCGGCTTAATTATGATGATTTTTATGTTATTTAAAATTCGGTTTAAAATCTAAATTCAGAAAAAATACAACGAAATAAAAAAAGACAATTAATACGTCATCAAATAATAGACTACAAAGAAGGCGAATTGATTTATTTGTAGCTTTTGCTTTAAATTGACCTTATAATATTATTTGAAATGCCTCTTGATAAATTCCCTAAGTTTTCATTTAGCGATAACTACTTTTTGGAACTAGTTCCTTAAAAACAACTAATAGACTAAAAACTCTCCCAAAATCTTCAAACGAAACAAATCGTACGCAGTTCGGTTCTTCTAACTTCGGTTCTATACTAATTTTTTCCTATCTCTCGCTCTTCCTTTTTGTAAGTTATCCTACTTATCTTCTTTGTTTTCCATTTTCATGTTTATATCTTTTCCAAGTCCTTTATGAATTTAGTTTCTTTGGCTGCTGTTGTGGAAAAGTTGTTTAAAAGAAGTTATATCAAATAATAGTCTGCAAAAAAAGGCGAATTGATTTATTTGTTTTCACCAATCTTGCGAAATACCATACTCTCCTAAATACGTTTATTCTCCTGAATAGGTTTATTTCTTAAATTCAGTTTCATTTTAAATGTTTATCACTTTCAAACTTTATGATTTCTGCACTTATTAATAGGAAAGAATCGGAAATCAATGAAAACGCACCATTAGTGGAAGACTAACTCCGTCGGTAATACACCCAAACTGACATTTGGACTAAATGTTAGCCTAATAGCCCAAGTGATTAATTGGTGATTAAGTGATTAATTGGTGATTAAGTGATTAAGTGATTAATTATTGGGAAGTATGCATACATTTCTAGGGGGATTTCCTGCTGGTGCGATTTTCCTCGGGGATGATTTTTCATGGGGAGGGAAGTTTCCAGGGGGTGAATTTTTCAGGGGAAATTTTGTTCTGGGGGAATTTGTCAGAATTACTATACGAAATTTTTTTTTGTGTCTTGCTTTCTTTTTTCCGTCTCAATTTTACGCGTGGAAATATTAAGGGAAATAGTCCAAGGTATATTTTCACCAGGATCGAATTGTCTAGAGAATAAATCCTTGAGGAGGAGGGATTTTTCCGTGGAGGAGTAGCCAGATTTCCTGGCATTATTTAAAAAACGATCAGAAATTAAATTAAAAAAAAAAACAAGTTTTCTTCAACTGAAAGCAAGGATCAAAATTAAAACCTAAAACGAACAAAAATTATTGCTTTTGTGAGGGAGTTTCTCCTCCGCAAAACATCATGCTCTTTGCGCTAAAGTTTGAATTATGTCCCAATCCCTTAAGAACGACTTCTAAAACAATATGTTCACTTAATTAGAACAATAAGAAGCTTTTTTTAAATACTAAAAACCTCTAGTGCAAGGAGCGAGGTGTTGTGGAGGAGTAGCCCCCCCACCCCCATATACGTAATAATTTCTGTTCGTTTTAAGTTTTAATGTTGCTTCTTACTTTCAGTTGAAAAATTTGTTTTTTTTATTTAATTTCAATCTAGAGGGGAGTGTAGTAGATACTCATGCGTTTGTTTTAGTGACTCAATTAAAAGCCCGAACGGAGTTGGGACATTCAGCAAATATGTTAGTAATGCGGTGAGTCACAATTGCCAAAGGATTGGGGGCTCTTTCGTCTTCCCATACATTGTATCGTGCACAATGGACTTCAACATAAGCTTTCTAGATGCGGGTCTTGATACTGATCAAGATCCTGATACCTGATGACCAATCAGGGTCTTGATACTGAAATTGATATTTGTACAATTCCAAAGTCTTGATGGCATGCTCCAATGGAAAATATTGATCAGAAGAAGCATACTACCAATGAAGATGCTTTAAGGCTATCACTTTAATTAAACTTTCAGCATTCCAAACTTGGGCGATTTCTTTGTCGGAATTTGGGACCAAATGCTCATAATCAGAGCCGGATCTATGTGACTAGTTCATTGCCTTATAGCTAATTTACATCCAGATAAACCAAGATAAACCTTCATAGAGTGTTTTATCATTGAAAAATTCAGAGTTCAACTGGTAAATTGCGTCACTTACAAAACTCTGTCACTTTCAGGAATCCGAGCTTGAAGCCAGCGGGTAGCATCCATTTTCTCTTCTTAATCTGACTTTGCACACAAATTTGCTCTGCACAAATACTCAATGCGCTGATTTAGACTGACTTGGGAATTTTCAAAGGATTCAACAGAAAAGTAGGCAATAGTAACTAATGTTTCTATGTCGCTTTCCAATAGATGACTATAACACTTATTAATTGATCCGAAAAAAGTAATTGTTAAAACAGTTAAATAGTCGTTAAATTCAAAAATCATACCTTTTTACAGATTACTACCCACAGGTGGCTGTAATGCCAAATAATAAGTTTTCAATATATATTAACAGAATTTTTTGTTTTTTTGTTGTTGTTTTTTTTCAAGCAACCAAATCTTTTAGAATCATAGTCATCTGCAAAGAACATTGTTAACTGAGGATCAGTTTGAAAGCTCAAATTTTGTCACGTAAGATAAAAATGTTGTGTGCTCCAAAAAGGACATGAAACGAGTAGTTCCTGGGGTGGCAGAATATATAGGATAGCACGGATTTCTCCTGCCCTACCTCCGTATTAACAAAACATCATCTGTGGTTGTTTCATAATTTTATAAATGAGGAATATAGATGGCAGAAGCATTTCCTATATTTTTTCCATCTATATTTTACCTATTCTAGAAACTATTTAAGGCATGTGTTTGATGTATGCATAAATCTCTTTTTCTTTGTGGTGTATGCATACATGGTGTATTGTAAAGAAGCCCTTCGTCAAATCAACGTTTTTGCACTTGCAGCATTTAAGTTTAAAAAAAAGTTGAATGTAATATAAATCAATCTATCATGTATTTTATGAACTTCAACTTTATATTCTTGTCCTCTTTAATGCAAAAGTGTATAATATACATCAATTTTTAACAAGGTTAGAAACACCGTCAACATTAACGAAAAATTTAAGGCTAACCCCGACCCAGTGTTAGAAAAAAGACTGAAAAGCCTCTCTAGGAATAAAAGCCCTAATATCCTCGTAAACTCACATGTTCACAACATTTAACGAAAATATAATAATTCCCTGATAAAATTAATTTTAAAGTGTATTTTTTTCTATTGTTTCATTCAGTTGGATAAAAAGACATTGGGAAAAACAAATTATGTCACTAGACCCATTTGTTAATATTTTTTTATGAAAGTATTATTGACATAAAAAGAATTTGCTCTACTTCGTTATTCTGTTACATCTGTTACACTGTTACACCCAAAACGAACAGATATTACAATAAATAACCAAGTCAATTTCAAAACGAGGAGAAATTAACATAAGTTGGGCTCAAAACGCCTATGCCTTCCCAAGGCCAGAACATAATTTGCACTTAACTGAAAAAAATACAAATGAATGTGCATTGTCAGTTTGCTATACATATACTGATATTTCGTAATCAAAATGTAAATATTATTTGATTTATTAAAGTTATAAAAGTAAAAACATTTATATTTTTTTCAGCAAAGTGCAAATTATGTTCGGGCCTTGGGAAGGCATAGGGGTTTTAAACCCAACTTATGTTAATTTCTGCTCGTTTTGAAATTGACTTAGTTATTTATTGTAATTTATGTTCGTTTTGGGTTTCATTTATTTATTGATGCTGATTTGTGATAGTTTCACGCTTGGTAGATTATTTGATTTTATTTTTGCTCATTTTTTGTTTAAAGGAGTTCTTTACTTTTCTTTGAAATACTTGTTTCGTGGAAAAAGTTTTTTAAATTTATTTCTGTTCGTTTAATATTGACATAGTCTTTTCAGGGAAAAAGAAAATAATACTTTAAATCTTTTTGTTTTTTAAGACTTTATAGTTTGGCCTGCTATTTGTATGCTGGAGAAAAACTTTCAGCAATTTTTAATAACATACACCCTTTTAAAGGGTGTCTCTGGACACAAATAGTAGTGTTTAATTTAGTTTCATACCTCCTCTATTTGACCTGAAATGGAAAACTTGTTACCATTCGCAAAAAAATCAGTTTACTTTCTTTGACAGATTGGATACACTTACGCTATTTTGATTTGGTTAAATTTTAAGAGCAGAAGTAGCCCCAAAAGTGTGAACATAATACCCTCAGTCATTCTTGGGATACTGCTGAGATACCTTATTGGGAATTAGCACCAACACAGTGCATTTGGATTTAATCTTAAGGCAACATTTAGTATTTAAACTTAATACCCAAATTGGAGTGTGGGCGTTAGAGGGAGATTATTTACCCTACAATCACTTTCAACTATTAAAAAGGGCATCAGCCCTTTCTATTTTCTATTGAATGAACTCTTTTCAAAGTTCCCAGGACAGCTCCCTCGCTACGAAGTGCCCTGGTCTAAACAACAAAAACAAAAATAGTACATTATACCCATATCGATCTTTACCATAAAAATGTCAAGCTTTCCAATCACTTCAAACTATTAAAAAGGGTACTAGGCCTTTCGATTTCCAATCGAATGAGTTCTTTTTGAAACGAGAACGCTTTCTATAAACATCTTAAATGCTCCCAGGGCATAAATCGCAACTCTTATCCTAAGGGCTGTTAGGGTGGTTGTCATCCTTTGAGACCTAATTTCCGGAACTTTCAACTACGTTAAACAAAATGGCTATCTCAAAATTTTGATTGGATGTGTTTGGGGAAACGATGGGAGTGAGAAGGGCGATAGTCGCTCTCCAATCACTTTCAACTATTAAAAATGACACTAGCCCTTTCAATTTCCAATCAAAAGAGTCCATTTTTGAAGTTTCTACGACAATACTTTCAATACAAATCTTATAATTTATAAAAAACCTTATTTGCCCCCAGGGCATAACTTACAACCTTTTCCCTTGGGGCTCTGGGGGGTTTGTCATCCTTAAATACACAATTTACAGAACTTTCAACTACGTTGAACAAAATGGCTATCCCTAAACTTTGATTGAATACTTTTTGGGAAACGGTGGGCGTGAGAGAGGAGTTAATTACTCTCCACTCACTTTCGACTATTAAAAGGACACTAGCCACTCCAATTTCCAATCGAATGAGCCCTTTTCGAAGTTTTTATGACAACTCCTGCGATACAAAGTGCCCGGGTATAGAAAAAAAAATTATAATAATACATTGTTCCAACATCGTTGTTTACTTAGGCAGTGCTATAGAGCTGCCTATGATAGACGCCAGACAACAAAACGAAATGCATACGTCTCTGCTTAGTTTGTAGATTACGATGAATTGTGTTTGGCCTATAAAGGATGTTTTTCTTTCTCTAATATTCGTGACAATGTCTACTACTCCAAATTTGAGCTTTGCTCAAAATCTTGGCAGGGTTCAGGGGTCCCTTCTATTTTCTATTTGTTTGTTTCTTAAAGATTTCACAAAGCTTGTTATTCCAGTTCAACGGCCCTTGTGTTACAGCAGTCGTTCTTACCTAGGACAAAATTTTAAAATATTAGCAAGATTTTCGATGAATTGTAGTTTAGTTTAATAAGTTCTTATTGGTATGCTTGCTACAGAATTCCGACCGGACGGAGAGGGGCCCTATAGTTCATATGGATTGAAATTCTACATGAGTTTTGATCTTCTACTTGACTGAAGCCACTGCGACCTCTACAGCAAGGTCCTCAGGTATTTAAGTACACTGCATAAATACGCTTAAATACATTTAATTGTTACATATAAACAGGAATAAGAACAATATTTCCTTTCAAAATCACTGAAAACAAAGCTCCTGGCAGAATTTGCCAACATCTCCCACCCCCCCCCAAAGAATTTTAAAGCAAGGCTCATGATGCCCCGTCTTGCCTTTTCCATCTCTGGGCCGGTAGATCTGTAAATGTAATATTTCATGCTAAACAGGAAAGATACATTGTCACAATAGAAGGACACTATATTCTCCTCACAAATAATAAATGTGAAAACCAGAAACATTACCAGAAATCAAGAAGTATTAGATATTAATTTCTTCCTCTCCCCCCCCCCTTCACTAGAACATATCCTATATTTATCTAAAGATCCAATGAGACTTGGAATGTTTTGGTATCAAAATGCACTGTTTGAAGCCTCCCCTGCCACACACTCAACACAATTATCTACATCCCCCCCCGTTCATAATACCTGATGCAAATGCATCATTGCATATCATTTTATAAAATATGAAGCAAATTAGTTTAGTTAAATAAAGCTCTAAAATAAATGCCAGAAGCATTTTTCTATAGTAAGAAGGGAGATATCACCTTGCAGTCTCCTTATTCAGGATTAGTCTATAAGAAGGGAGATGAGAGATTAATTTCTAATTCCTCCCTTATACCCTTTCCTATATTGATCCGAAGGTTTGTGGAGATTTAAACCATCTGGGTATTGAAATGTGATCTTTTAGGAATCCCCCCGCCTCTCCTTTATAATACAACATGACACTTTTCTTCGTTCCTTTTATTTGTCTTAATTTCCCTTTGACTGATTGATTTTACATTTGAAGAAAATTTTCCTCGGAGCAAATGTGGGGAAAGGGGAATTTCCGACGAGGGGGAGTAAGCCGTACTTTGTTTCGAGTCCCCATAGAAGAAATGTACATTAAACACTTAAATACACTACGATGTTAAAAAGTAACCTGCTGCCGCTGGTATAACTTCAAACAAGGTTCATTAAAACCAAAGAACAAAGAAACTAGAGAGTTAAATTTTCAAAAAATATATTTTTCCATCGGTTGAACTTGTCAGGGGTTTAGTCTCATATATTTCACCCCCTACATTAATGGAAACTGTTTTTTAAACCAAAATGCCAATACTTTTCTTAACCTTCCACAAAAACAATAGTAATAAAAAAAAGAAATGCAAATTTGCAACTGGCAATTGCAGTTTTGAAATTGTCGCTTTGATGAAAACCTATTTATTAAAAAACAGTCCAGGAACAATATACAAAATCTTAAATTTTCTACAGAAAATTGATCTTGAAAATAGGCTAGTAATCTCAATACCGTATCTACCAAGATCTGCATTGGATGTAAACAGTCTCCATGTCATATCATTTAATACACTGGGTTATCCTTAAAATCCGAGTTAAAAATGGAAAATAGTGACTGATCAGTATACAGCTATATTGATTATTTGTTCCGTTCTGTTTTATCCATGATCGTCATTTCCACCTGTCTCTCAGTCTTGATATATATCTTGTATGTTGCTTATATCTATTTCATAGGAAAACAATTAAGCTTTGCTGCCCTTTCGTGGCATTAAAGCTTTTGCCTCTAAATTACATTTAGTGCCAAATACTAAACTACGTCGTACTGAAATAAAAAAATAATTTATTCATTCATTCAGAAAATCCAAAACTAATCAAATTTAATTCTAGTTTTATTCAATAAATCGAAAGTTAAACAGGGACTTTAATTGACGGAGAGTCGAAACGTCAGGACCAGCTATAGATTTCATAAGACAGATTCTCAAAGAGGATTAAAAGAAAAATAGAACTGTTCTTTTCATGTGCTGCAATTGCATCACATGAAGCACATTGTTCTTTTCAATTGCAGTGACTTTCGAGAGAAATGTACACAACTTTGCACAGATGCAGCAGCAATGATTGGATGAGATTTTCAAAAGCTATTAGAAAATGAAACTGCATAATTTTTGAAAAGGACTGAGCTCAACAAAATGCTCTGCGATCTTGATGAAAATTATACAACACAATCCAAAATGAATGAGAACACCAAAGCGTGTTTGTATTTTCTCCCAGTGGTAATGGCATCAGAGCAGCAGCTATACATTATTGAAAAAGAGTCTACCTGAATGAATTTTGAGGACCTATTGCCTTATCAAACAGTTTGTAGTATAAAAGTTCTAGTGCCCTTGTTAAGTGACCAAAGAGATTATACCTTAGAAAGTGGCGTTTTTTTTTTTGATTTTGTGGGGCCAAGCTACGATTTTGCCTCAAAGAGAACCAAGTCGCTATCCATTGAAAATTCTGATATAGCAAATTGGTTTAAAAGTACCTAAAACAGTATATTGAGTTTCCTAATTGCAGAGGAAGTAGTACCGTTGGTTTGGGCAAGTCCATATGATATATATGGTTAATATTAAAACTTATCTAAATGTTGGATTTAACTAAGTTGATTCACTTGATTTTTCATGCAATTGTGCATAGTAAGGTGTAATTACTCTTCAGCTATTATGACATAGGGACGGTGGGTATATGCCAGATGCCTAAGAGTGCACATTTCAATGTCTAAATTATTAACACTCTATGAGTATTCATGTAAATACGGGAACGGATAAGGGGGATAAGATAAGGTAAGATATTTATTTCAAAAAGATCACTATCGTAAGCCCACAAAGGGCCGAATTCTGACTTCGGAGTCGACAATATAAATGGTTGCACTAAAACTGGCAAAAATGAAACAACAACAACGAAATAGAAAAATCATAATGAACAATCATTAAACAGTCAATAATTAAAATTGTAAAATAACAGTAAAATAATTAAAAGTAGGAATCAATCTGTCATCCCTCTTCATTTAGATTGAAGACTAAGCATAAATAAGGGTGCTTCAGGATCATAACGTCCTTCTTATTGCAGAAAAATGTACCTAATACTTTTTTTTAAAGCTTCATTTAACTAAAATAACTGCTTTAAATTTCACACAAATGCATACAATTATGATTAAGTGGGAATAGGCTATTATGAAGGAGAAACTGTGGGTCATGTTGTAGGCAGGAAAGGGGGCGGCATTTGTCAAAGAGTGCATTTTAATATGAATTCTGTAACTCTTGTTGATCCTTCAGACAAATATAGAATGAGTTTTGGGGGGAGGGGGGTAGGTATGGATATCCCTCTTGATATCTGGGAATGCTTTTGGTCCACTCCTTAATTATTGGTGATGGGGAGGTAATAGTGTCCCCAATAGCTAATTTCTTGAGGAGACGGGGTTGACAATTGCAACCAAAAGCTTGTCAAGCACACATTCTGAGAACTACAGAAAGGGTATTTGTACAAACTTTTATGGGGAAGGTTAACTTAAGCCCTATAAATAGTGTTTGTCTGGTATTTTCAAAAATTGTACGAGAGATATTTCAGATGAATTAAATAGGTATTTAGATGATTACAGATTAAATCTCTGGTCTCCTTTCATTAGGAGACTGCTCTCCTTACATTCTAGAATCGAGACGATAGTTTTTTGAAAATAATACTTCATTTCGACAAGCAAATACACTAAACAAGCTGTTTCTTTCAAAGCATTGTTTTTCAAAAGTTGAACTGTAACGTAAGCCTAGGGTTCGAAAAAAAAAATAATTTGTCACGATATTTAAGCTCAATCGATTCTTTGAGTAGCTTCAGAAGAAGATCCGAAAAAAATATCCTATGAATATTTGCGTTTTCTTTCTTTTCGAACAATAAGGAATTTTTTGTTCCTAAGTAAGCGATAGGTAAATTCTTAACAAAATTCGCCAGAAAATTGGGGAAAGCCACCATTATTTCCCTCAGTTATGCAGAGGAGCCACTGAATTTCCAAGGGCCCTAGAAGTCTTTGTGATAAGATTTTTCTACAAGTCACTAATAGAGATTTCAGTATCTAATTGTCCCTGTCATCACATTCTTTACTCAATATGTTTTTTCCTTAAATTCATCCCGCTATATGAGGCAAAATCGTTCAAAAAAATCTCAGAAATATTTAAAAGCAGTCATGAAAAGTTGATTATTTACATGTATGCAACATCATTATTATACTAGCTTTCATTATTTTTCCTATGGAAATTTTTGTGAGCAGAACACGAAAATCGAAGAATAGTATTTAAATGTTTTTAACATATTTTTTGCAATGTTTCCTTCGCAAAATGGACTTCTAAAGCGTCACCAGATGGCTCTACTATAGCCACAAAACGTCTTCAGTGGCTCTACAAAACGTCTGTGGCTCTACTATAGCCACAAACGTTATCAAACATCTCATTGCGGGAAACGTGGAAGTAGACTCAAAAGGGGGATGAAGATACCATGTTAACTTCAACCAGGACCTGCTCTACGCCACCTGTTCTACGTCCTCAGTGTTTTTCAGCTAAACAAAAGTTGCCTAATATACTCGTGTGTAACGCGCATTCCTTGACGTATTTTTTGCAATGTTTCCTACGCAAAATGGACTTCTAAAGCGTCACCAGATGGCTCTACTATAGCCACAAAACGTCTTCAGTGGCTCCACAAAACGTCTGTGGCTCTACTATAGCCACAGACGTTATCAAACGTCTCATTGCAGAAAACGTGCAAGTGGACTCAAAAGGGGGATAAAGATACCATGTTAACTTCAACTAGGACCTGCTCTACGCCGCCTGTTCTACATTCACAGCGTTTTTAAGCTAAACAAAAGCTGTCTAATATACTCGTGTGTAACGCGCATTCCTTGAACAATAAAATCGACGAACACGAAGTTATAATCAAGCAGAACAACGCCTCAATCGCAATAATAAGTGAATACTGGGACATTACTTCTGAGTCTGATTATAACTTCTGAGGTAATGGGACTTCAGAAGTAATGGGACATTACTTCTGAGCACGCATTAAAGGCTACACTGGCTACTTAAATACTCATGGTGACCGTGGCCTGAATCGTCACGGAGGCGGCGTAGGATTTTACTTTCGGGACGATCTACCGTCAAAGCTGTTAAGCGATCCAGTTGATATTATGCATGACCATGAGATATTGTGTACGGAATGTATACCAACACATTTATCCAGAAGATTCTTGTAATTGAACGTCACTTCGGTCTGTTTCTGTCTGTCGTTCTGTCTATGTTTCCTGTTGTTGGCACCCTGAGAGTCCCAGAAACAAGAAAGAACTTATTTAGCACATACAGTTTTTCGCAGACAACATATGCCAAAAGTCTGCCTCTCCTGCCTTTGTGATTGCTGATGAATTTAACCAAACAAACAGTGGGTTTCCAGTGTCTTAGATTTACGGAATATTGTCGCAATACCGACCCATCAGATTGGCAGCATACTTGAATTAATCTTAACAAACCTTACAGACTTCTATGATGCACCGCAGTCCCTAGGATCCCTCCAGAATTCCGATCATTTTATTATTTTCTGGGAAGCAAATTCAGCAATCCCCAAAACCAAATGAGTTAAAATTACTATACGACCACTAATAAGTAATTCGATTTCTACGTTCGGTCATTGGATTGGCAACTACAAATTTGATAACATTTGCTCCGAGCCGGACATCAACGTCAAAGTCAGTAAGCTAAATGGCCTAATTCAGGAGAGGTTCCATGCTTATTTCCCGACTAAAATCATAACCGTTACAGATACTGATAAACTATGGATCATAAGTGACCGCAAGGACCTAATGAAGACTCGCTGCCGCCTTCACAGCAATGACGATTCAGCTGTTTCAGCCAAGTTACGGAACAATATTGTCAAACTGAACAGGCCGAGGAGACAATATGCGAAGACAAAATTATGCCCTTACTTAGGACAGATCTACGCAAATGGCATTCATGAGTAAAAAACCTACTGGTAAAACGACATCCAGAGACTTAAGGGTATTGAAAGGAGACGGTACCTTGTTATTGGCTGCGGAAGGGAACACCTTTTTTGTTGGCATCTGTGCCACCTTTCCGTCAATCATAAGTTCCGAAATCGAGTCTGTCATTACTGAAGCGGAGATCGATAATGCAGGTGTAATTTCCGAGTTTGCCGTTTACAAGCAGCTTCAGAAGCTGAATAGGAGCTGGGCATCCTTCCCAGGCCAGCTTCCTTTAAAGTTGTCACGTGAATTCACTATTTTCCTTGCCAAGCCTCTCTCCTCCATTATTAACCAGTGTTTCCAAGAGCAAGTGTTCCATAGTGCTTAGAAGAGAGCGTACGTTTGCGTCATACCCAAAGTGAAGGGTTCCAAATCTTGCGACCAACTCCGACCTATCTCAATAACCCCAAACCTGTCTAAGGTGGCAGAAACGCTTGTATACCGTGAGCTAATGTCACATATTTCTCCTTCTCTTGACCCACATCAGTATGGATGCTTGAAAGGAAACAGCGAAACCGTTTACTTAGTGAGAATGTATCACCTTATTGTCGAGTGGCTTGATCGAGGAAGTGCGATTGTCGATCTTCTAATGGATTACCAAAAAGCCTTTGACCTTATTCGCCATTTCAGACCTTTGATAAATTTACGTGCGATGGGTGCACGCAAGCATATTCTCCTTTAATGATCGATTTTTTGCAAGACCGTTTCCAGTGCGTCTACAGACTTTTCCCTGGAGACACCAACTCCGAACGGGCTGAGCTCCCGTGTGGTGCTCCAAAAGGCACGAAACTTGCAGCGCTGTTGTTTTTAGCAGTTGTAAACCTTGTCCCTTCTGAGTTTGAGGACAGGTTTAAGTATGTAGACGACTTGTAAGTTCTGGAGTGAGACTGGATTGACTGTGACTGGAATTGTCACAATTCCACTCACATTTGTCAGAAGTGAGACTGGAATTGCCTGCTCCAAGAACAAACCGTTTCGCTGATTCGTCCGTTCCTTTTTAAATGTCAGTGGCTAATAGGTTATAGGCTCGTGTTTTTTCTTTTTTTTGTCGTAAGTATTAGCGCAATATAGTTGGAATTTTTATTCTAAAATATGATTGCTTGTATAAACAAAACTATACTATACTATATGCGAACACACGAGTAAGCCACCTGCCCCATCCCCAACCCACACGAAATTCATCAAATGGACCTCTTTCCCAGAAAAAACTTAAACAATGGCCCAGAAATACACCTGTTTACATTTTGATTCCTCCATCTAATAACTAGACCAATTTACACCAACGGTCTCTTCGTACAAGCGATCTTTTAGCTTGTCTAAGGAGTATTTCATCTATTAAAGAAAAAAAAATAAGGAAGAAATAATACAAACTTAGAATCAACCTCTTTGTAGTAGTATCCATTCGGATACACCCCATATAACGTTGATGAAATCACAACCCCGAAGGAAGTTGCATACTTTAATCCATTGGCTAAATGAGGAAACGCCTCCTTTGAATCTTTGTAACGACGAAGGCACTGAGCAAGTCTAAACCAGGCGGGAAGACAGAGAACTAATAGACGGGTCCACCATAATTCTTGCAAACATTTACTGTTCTCTGAAAAATAAAAAACTTTCGTGAAACAAGAAAAACAAAAGAATATAGAGGAAATAGCCCGTCAAATCCTTCCTCTTTGTTACGTTTATACTGAAAGTAAATACTAATTAGAATGGTCTATTTCCCGAAGAAACTTCTCTATCCTTGTATATTTTTGAGCTTTTGTTTCTTAAATTTTTTACCATTTTGCGCACGCACTTTGTCGCAAGATTGTACTTTGATTTGACTGTAGAAAAGTCTTTGTTAGTTTTCTATTGACACTTCCCTGTCCCTAAGACACAAGGTTATACCCCACACCCAGACCTTTTTCTTTGTATTTCTTTAATGATTTTTTATACAACGTTACGTTACGATTTCAAGAAGCACTTTTAATTCATGAAAGGTAGAGAGACACCCACCAAGATAAAAAAAAAAGAAAATTTTCTAATACCTCTAATTTGGATATTTTATTTTTATAATTAATTGAAATATTTATATAACGAAAACCTACCTATTAGCAAAATATAGCAATATGCAGGGATCTTCCTCAGCTATATTTTTTCATTCCTCTTTTCTCTTCTATTATTAGTTACTCACACCTTAAATGGAGCGTTTTAAGAAATAGGAAAGGTCAAAGTAAATATCGTAATTTACTTATTAAAATTTTAAACCCAATTTCGTTACACTTGATTATACTTGATCGTCAGGATATTCTCTAGAAAAAAAAAAAATTATGCCAGCACGTTTCCAAAATCCCTTCGACATAAAACACTAAATATTTTTTCTCGAAATAAAAGTAACAGCAAAAAAAAAAAAAAAACAAGACAAAAAATTAAATATGTGAATAATATACGATTAAATTTGACATAGGTCTCTGTTTTAACTCAGAATATTTACAACGACCCAGAACTATGCAGAGTGGCAAGGATAATCCCCCCACCTTCCAAAAAAAAAAATTAATACCAACAAACTTCCAAATCTTTTTAACACCGAACACCAAATATTTTCTCTTTTTAATGTCAGTTTGACACCAATCAAAAATTGTTCTATTATTCCCAGTTTTTTTCATATCCAACGGGGGCCATTGAATGATCAGAAAGTAACTGCATACGCTATCTGCCGGCCCTATATGCAGGGGCGTCATTTAGGGGGGCAGGCTGGGGCTATAGCCCCACCCTGATTTTAGGAGGAGCCCCAAATTAACTGTCACAATTTCTGTCAATGTGATTGGAATTGTAAAAAACAAATTGTGAAAAAAAGTGTTCTTAATTAAAAAAAATCCTTTTCTAATATAGCTGTGCTTCACACCATAATACAGTGGGCGTCATTCCCATACATATTTGTTTATTATTCCTATTTTGTATATTGCAACACATTTTTATTGCCTTGTTGCTACAGCCACGGAGACTTTCATTTCAATCAAGTAATTGACCCAGAATCCGTAATAAAATAATACATGTCAGTTACGTGATTCTGAAGCAGTGGTCCCCTCTACAAGGCCGTATCCAGGAGGGGGGGATAGGCGTTTTGAGCCCCCCCCCCCAAATGTTTGTATGATTCGTGAAAACGTAGTAAAAATGAAAAAAACAAATTTTTTATGTATAGTATTTTTGTGTAACCCCTCCCCCCGAAAAGAAATTCTTATTTAAAAATCCATCCAAACAAAAAGTCCCGGATACAGCCCTGCCACTCTATATATATGTATTATGTACTCTATATTTCTTTGAGTCTGTTTGTGAATCTGTTCTGACTCATTTCTGAGTCGTGTGTGACTCAAGTCCTTCTCTGTTCCTGGACTTTGTAAATAAAACACTATTTTTTTTAAAACGGCAAACTTTTTGCGCTTCTAGTAGCCATAGACGTATAGACACCAGACCATATGGGATTTTGCAAGTTCTTTGTGCTTTTTCTTCTTTGCCTCCAGTCAACATGTTAAATTTGAAATTTTGTTTAATTCAAAATGGTTATTTCCTAAATTTTGTTTTTGGAATTGTCTGGAAATTTAGCATCTTGAATTTCGAAAAAAATCAAAGTGGGAATTTTCGACCATTAATTTCTTTTAGAGTTCAGGAAAGATAAGAAAGACAAGAAAAACATATTCTTTGAAAAATTCAAAGAATCATTACAAATCTTGAAGGACGGTACTTAATCTCACACACCAAAGATCATAACAAAATGAGAATATGAAAATGGACAGGATTTGGTTAATAAGAGATTTAAAAAGAAATCTTATCAAAAATCAAAGACCAAATATTTCGATTTCACAAACGAAAGGTTTTATCAACAGGAAGAGATTTTAGCTTGAACCAACTTATAAAAATGGTGAAAAGACATAACAAATGAGAGCTATACCGGAAAATTCCTGAGCAATGAAAGAAAAACTCGAATATATCAATTGATGTTAATTCAAGAAAATCTATGAGGGGGGGAGGGGAATTTACTGTTCAACATCCAGAAGGAGGTGAAAATTTTTGTTGTTTTTTATTTTTCTGTGAAAATACCAAACCAGTGTCATTAGCGGCCACTTTTCAGGTGGGCAAGCCTGCATTATAGAAATTTCACCACATGAAATTTACATTAACTGCCATGCTCATAGACTCAATCTTGTGTTGGGTGATTCCATTCAGAACTAGAGATAAATGGCATCTGTCTTCTGCACTCTTCAAGAGATTTACTGTTTTATTGTGAATAGCAATACACGCTACCAACTGTTTGTTAATGCTCAAAAAGCCACCGACATAACTGTTCTTCAGCTGGAAAAATCATCTACTACAGATGGGCATACTGAAATTGATTGGTGAGAAAAGTACTGAATAGATACAACTGTATTTTGGCCGTTTTATCAATTACCAGAACATCTAGTGACGGGGAATTGGCAGCTCAGGCCCACGAACTTGCAACCAGACTTCATACATTTGAATTTATATTTATACTCTATCCAGCGGAAAAATTTTTGTGCCACAAACTTTGTCTGAGTAGCTGCGGGAGATAGACCTAGTTTTCTCTAGAGCTACTGGTCTTATTGCAGGTACGCGAGATAAAATTATAGACATGCAAACTGACAATGATTTTGATAAAATCTTTCATAAAGCAAAAGTGAAGACCTGCGTGAGTGCAGTTTCAGTGAAGACCTTTGGTAAGATTCTCAGAATTCTGATTTTTCGTGTAAAAGACCAAAACATGCACAGAAAGTAGCTTCCTGATTACGTGATTTTGTAACAATGTGGACTTTGGGAAAAGCAATCTTGCCGAAGTGAAAGAATCAACTAAAATCTTTTAAGATTGGGTCATTTTCTCGTGACAGATATATTGTGCTCCAAGTTTGAAAGCTGCTTCATGAATGCTGTTCCACGGTTAGAGTCAATCTCTGCGATAGATGTTAATTCACCAGACACAACTCTGCTTGCCTTGCAAATGGATCTCATGAGAAGATACATAGACTCATTAGCAAATAAGCCAAAAGATTTCTTTGAACTTCGCGATTGTCTGAAGGCAATATGCAAATTTTCATTACTCTGTCTATCACAATGGCTAATAATGAGAGATTCTTTTCTACACTTCGCCTGATTAAAATCTCTTTAAGATCAACAGAGACAGAAGACTCAGTGATCTGAAGATGGTATTTAGTAAGAAGGCTTTTGTGAAAATGCTAGATTTCAATGCCATTGTTGATATTTTTGGAAAAATGAGACATTGTGTGTTCAGAGTGCAATAAAACTGTAAATTACTTTTCAACTTAAGTTCTCTCTATATTCATTAAGCACTTTTACATTGCTTCTTACTATTATTGGTCAATTTTGGGAGAGACCTGTACTAACCACTGTGAAGAAATATTGATCTTTTACAAATGTGAGCCAGACAGTTTAGGGGCCCACAGTGGTTGCTTAGCCCCCCCCCCCTCCCTCAGAATTAAATGACGCCACTGCCTATATGTCTCTTTTTATCGAGGAATTTTTGGAAACAGGTCTAGTCTGGGTGGCCTACTTACGTTAATAATATAAAAAAATAAATGAAATATTTGTCAGTACATTGGAAAAAGCTTGAGGTTCAGAGAACTGAAATTTAGAAAAAGAAATAAAAAGATTTGACATTAGACCATTTACAGTAACGTTAAAACGGGCACTAAGAATGAGTTATATTTTATTTTAAACATTAGATTGGAGAAAGAGTTTCTATATGGCGTAAAATAACACAGTATAGATTTCAAAGAACACACTCTAAACAATTAACTAAAAACTATTTGGCCAAATTGTCCGATATTTCTTTTTAAGAGAATATCTTGAGTTCTTGAGATAAAAATAAGAATTTTCACTTCAAATAATTTTTTTTACAGTAAATGAAAGGAGAAATCGTCTTTCGGGGATATGTGATGTGAGGACAATGTGATGAAATCAAGTCGACTCCATGACTCTCTACGCTAAAATATATCGTCTTTTCCCAGTATTCAAAGAACAAGTGCTGTCTCACAAGAGAAACGGCAATGGAGTAAAAAGTATTATTAACAATGCCCCAAGAGTGGAGGGGCTTACTGATGCTCATTTGCTTTAAACCATTAAACTTTCAACTTAAAGGTTTTGAAACACAGTCTGTAAGTAAAAAGGTTTACTAAATAAAACTTAACGTAAAGATTTACGGGAGGGGGGGGGGGAAGGCTTTAATGAAGGATGATTCCTGTTCATTTTAGGATCCAATGTCACTTTTTGATTTCATTTATAAAAAACAAGCTTTTTTTACTATCTAATTCTTTCCCAATATGAATTACTTTTAAGCTATAAATTGGTAAAAAAAAAGAAAGACATTCTAAGTTTCTGGAACCAACTGAATTTTACACAACGAAAAATTACTTGCAAATTCACGAATATAAATACTTATTCATTTACTACAGTCTTAGTAGCTGAAAAACAAGTGTGGACAAAGCATAATAATATCATAGTTAATATGGACAATAAACTAATCTTAATTTAAAACATTTTTTTATACCTAGGACGAACAAATTACCTAGGACAAATTACCTTCTTGATAATACCAGTTTCCATTTAAGGTTCCATAAAAGCAAGAGAGATAATGAAGATCTGCTAATGCTCTGGTTAAACTGTTCAGTTGGTCTGCTATCCGAAAATCCGGAAAATTTACGAATCCAAATGGTGCAATACACATTCTACCCTGAAAAATAGGAACTCATTTATGTTCACACAAAATATGGTGGGGTAAAACAAGGGTAAACACAAACTCCTCAATTCTTAGTTCTCAATTTTATTTCCCCAACGGCTTATCCTTTTTTCAAAACTAGCTTTTTGATGAATATAAACATTCAGTTGTTTTTATTTCTTTTCAGTTTAAATAAACTCACCTAAAGCAAGTTTTATCTACATCATATAATGTAACAGATTGATTATCCAAGACATTAAGTTGTTTTTATTTCTTTTCAGTTTAAATAAACTCATCTATAACAAGTTTTATTTACAGCATAAAATGTAACCGATTGATTATCCAAGACATTAAGTTGTTTTTACTTCTTTTCA
>NC_142794.1:81426959-81479459 GCF_049724085.1 Artemia sp. Qi Xiang Cuo
TGTAACTTTTTCTATCTTCTACACAAAATTTGAGGAGAATTTAAAATTTATGTCTTTGGGGAAACATCTGAACTGAAGTGGAACCTTTTTATATTATAAGGAAAAATAGAATTGATCAAAAATTAATTTCTTTTTCATTGAGAAAATTCAGAAGAGAGCTTGAACTTTTCTTCACTTCATTGAGAAATTTCGAATAGAACTTTAAATTTCCTTATGTCTTTGTGAAATTAAGAACTGAAGTGGAAGATTTTTATTTTCTTTGGAAAAATTAGAATTGAACTGTAAGTTCTTTAATAAAATTCAGAAGATAACTTGAACTTTCTATCTTCTATGAAAAATTTGGAACAGTATTTTAAAGTTTTTCATCTCTTTGAGAAAAATCTGAACTGAAATGGAATCTTGCATGATGACTAGAACTTGAATTTTTCTTCACTTCGTTGAGAAAATTTAAAATTGAAGTAGAAATTTTCATCTTCCAGGAAAATCTTCATAGTGAAATATTCACGATCAATGTGTAACTTTTTCTATCTTCTACAAAAAATTTGTAGGAGAATTTAAAATTTATGTCATTGGGGAAACATCTGAACTGGAGTGGAACCTTTTTATATTAATAGGAAAAATAGAATTGATCAAAAACTAATTTTCTTTTTCATTGAGAAAATTCAGAAGAGAGCTTGAACTTTTCTTCACTTCATTGAGAAATTTCGAATAGAACTTTAAATTTCCTTGTCTTTGTGAAATTAAAAACTGAAGTGGAAGATTTTTATTTTCTTTGGAGAAATTAGAATTGAACTGTAAGTTCTTTAATAAAATTCAGAAGATAACTTGAACTTTCTATCTTCTATGAAAAATTTGTAACAGTATTTTAAATTTTTTCATCTCTTTGAGAAAAATCTGAACTGAAGTGGAATCTTGCATGATGACTAGAACTTGAACTTTTCTTCACTTCGTTGAGAAAATTTAAAATTGAAATAGAAATTTTTATCTTCCGGGAAAATATTCACAACTATGGTATAGGTTTTTCTATCCGGGTTGCAGCGGTAGCTAGCAACCTAGTAAGAGACGATCACGTCCAATGTTAAGAAATATAAAAACCCATAGTTCCTAACAAAGAAATCAGATCAAAACAAAAAGTACACCATTAGAACCGCCTTGTCCGAAACCCCTGTATAGGAAACTTTCTGTCCCTTGTCTTGAACAGCAAGGGAAATATATTGGCTTGAAAATCAAGAAAATTGACTTTAACCACGTTATTCTCCCCAAACGGGATATTTTTTTCTTTTTTTTCTTTTCCTTTTCCACAGATAGCTTGGCACTGGAACATCGTAGATAGTTGTTCAATAGCTCATTTTAAAGGAAATTAATTGGGTTAAAAACCTTTTGTAACTAAAATAAATTATTTCTAAAAGAGAATAAATTTTTCCACCAAAAACTGCATTTTCGATGTCTTTTCACACTGCAGTCTTTCAAACATATTCGTATACCAGCAGTAAGATTTGAACCCACGCCTCCGAAGAGATTGGTGGCTAACACCAGTGCCTTGGACCACTCGGCCAGGCTGCCTCTCATAAATAAATATATATGTGAATTTGGGTTGTATACATTAAAGAACGATCTTCAGTCCATAGTAACTGAAGTGTTATAAGAAACCCTTATATAGATGATGCTTACAGCAATCAAAGGTTACTATTTACAATGTATTGAAAAGATATTAAGAGACTATCATTGGAGCATCAAACCATTGTGTACATTAGAAGTAGTTAGCCACTTGATTGTTTGAGGTTCGTCTCTTACTATTTGAAAGAAGAAAAAGCCGTAGGCTTTTTCCTGTTTGTAACCAGATTATTATTAATGGTTAATGGTTCAATTTATGTTTAATTTTGAAGCAAATTGCTACATCTAGTGTATTCTGCAATTAATTAATTAGGCAAAGGATGAAAGGAAATCAAAATATTCTAAGGACAAAAGTATAAAGTAAATATCTTCTGTATAATCACAGAAGATTCCAGAAGAAAGCTGATTTTATCAAAATTACAATAAAGAACGACACCTAGCCCATGTTAACTGAAACATAAATAGGGATTATGTAATTTCCTTCAGTATCATGGCTGCAGAGGTGTCTGAAACCTAGTAAAGAACAAACCATTACAATAAAGAACATTTCATGTTAAAGATTGATCATTGATGCCATAATCATAGTTTGTAGCCAGGTCGTCTCTTACTATTCCAAAGAAGAAAAAGCCGTAGGCTTTTTCCTGTTTGTAATCATATAATAAAGAATGATAAGATGCCTATGGTTTAATAAACGGTTATATAAAGGGGGTGTTAGAATACATAGCTTAATCAGTAGCATCCAGGTTGCAGCGGTAGCTAGCAACCTAGTAAGAGACGATCACGTCCAATGTTAAGATCCGGGTTGCAGCGGTAGCTAGCAACCTAGTAAGAGACGATCACGTCCAATGTTAAGAAATATAAAAACCCATAGTTCCTAACAAATTATAATAAAGAACGACCTCTTGCCTATACTAAATTTTATAGGCCACTTAACTATGGTAAAAGTTAGTATCCGGGTTGCAGCGGTAGCTAGCAACCCGATCCCGCCCCATAGTAAAAACTAAAGTAACCCATAACTCCTGCAAAAAAGATTAAAATCAAAACAAGAAGTACACTATTAGAATTACAGTAAAGAACGATCTCTCTCCCATAGTAACTGATATGTTACATTAAAAGACGATCATTGGAATAAAAAGTTATTGCATGCATTGGACTTAGTTAACTACTTGATCGTTGGAGGTTCGTCTCTTACTATTTCAAAGAAGAAAAAGCCGTAGGCTTTTTCCTGTTTGTAATATTTTCCTGTTTGTTATCAGGGTTACAGCGGTATCCGGGTTGCAGCGGTAGTCCAGGTTGCAGCGGTAGCTAGCAACCTAGTAAGAGACGATCACGTCCTATGTTAAGTTTATAATAAAGAACCACCTCTTGCCTATACTAAATTTTATACGCCACTTAATTATAGTATAGGTTAGTAAATTCACAGATAGCTTGGCACTTGAACATCGTAGAGCAATTTTGAAGCAATCAAACAGTTCATGGTAATGAACTCTATAGTAATAATAGCTACTTGTCTCAATAGTAACCGAAACTCCTGGAACCAAAATTTTCTTTTTGGCTTAATCGCTAAAATTATTATGTAAACTGCAAAAATATCTATGATGCCTAATCAGTAATAGTAATTTCTTAATTTAAACAACAAAAATACATGAAAATTTTATAATTAGTTTTACTTTTTGTCTCCTGGAAGAAAATTTTTTTTCATCTCAGTTCAAAGTTATTATTGTATCCGGGAAACAAACTTTTTTTGGTTTGTAACCCGTAAAGTACGTATCTCCATATTATTGTGTTATAATTGCAATTATTTTAGTTTTCAGTCCAGAATCGATAAACTTATTATGTAGACTGCAAAAATATATATTGTGTCTAACAAATAATACTAATTTTTTAATTAAAAAAAGATAAATAAATGAAAATATTAAAATTAGTTTTTTTATGCTAGGTTTTAGATATTCGACACGGGGTATTGTGTACCCAATAATTTTAAACCTTGAAAAAATATGGTCTCACGCGAGTGGAAAAAAAGAAAGAATAACCAAAAAAACTATCAAAATAGAGCAATCCAAATTTCTACTAATAGAAAACTTTACTACACAAAAAATAAAGCTAACATCCTGAAATATAGGAAATGTTTATTTAAAAGAGATAAAAATGCCACCGAACGCAATAAAGCTCGAGAACGCGTAAGGATTGCTACTAAGATGTCTTGTGATCCAGAATTTAAGAAAATGAAATATGACAGAGCAAAACAGAGGTATGTTACGGATAAGGGGTATCGAGAAGGGAAAATTGAGACAGCCAAACAAAAGAGCAAGGAACGGTATGATAACGATATAGATTACCGAAACAAACATAAGAAAAAAGTTGCTACCAGAATAATGGGTAGATACTGGGGTGACAAAAGCTATAATGAAAAAATTAAATTCTCTGCGAGGTTGTACCGAAGAACGCATAAGGACAAAGGGAAAAATTACATTCAGAAATACAAGAAGATGGCAAAAATGCAGGCTGATCTTTGTAAATTGAGAAACATTTTACGCATGTTTTATCGGGATCACGAAAAGTATTCAAAATTACAGATTAAAATTCTCTTTGAAAGAGCGGGTGCTGTTGAAAAGTCGGCTAGAAATGCTTTGGCAAAGCTTCATAGCAATATCCAAAAGAAATGTTGTCAGTTTAATGAAAAGCTTCCAAGGTATGGACTGGCATAATAGTCAAGACTTCATCTACGGTGATAGCAATATTACAGTTTCTGTGGATGAAAATACAATAATAAAATTATTTGGTGAGAGCCTTGATAAGGTAGCTAACATCAGGGATGTATACCCCACAATGCATTGTGACAGTTGCGAGCAGATAAAGACAAAATACCAATTGAAGAGTCTAAGATCCCTTCCAAATAAGAAAGGTTTTGATGTAATGATTGCCACGATTTTAGAACACCTACAACAGGACATACCCAAAGATGACAGAGAACAGCTAATTCATTGTACAGGTTGGAAAGAGGATGTCATAGATTCATTCTCTGTCTGTGATTACTGTGCTGGCAAAATGTTGAAAAGTCAGGAGAATGTCTGATCAGTATTAATCCGGGTTGCAGCGGTAGCTAGTAACCTAGTAAGAGACGATCACGTCCAATGTTAAGAAATATTATATTAAAAGACGAACATTAGAAGAATTTTAACAAGGGATTGTAACAATTCAAAAACCTTAAAAAAGAAAACCAAAAGTTTGAAGCTTAGTAGATATCGTTGTCAAAAATCGGACTTGCTTTAATAATCAAATATCTTTGAAAAGACTGAGAAGTCTTTAGAAGACAAGTGACAATGATCATCTACATATAGAAGCCTGCCACGTGCTAAGTGCCGGGGCCTGGAGGCTGGTAATTGTGAAAATATCTGTAAATATTTTAACAAGGGATTAAAACAATACATATAATAAAGAACGAACTCTTTCCTATACTAAATAAGCCTATACTAGTTAATGATATATCCAGGTTGCAGCGGTAGCTATCAACCTAGTAAGAGACGATCACGTCCAATGTTAAGAAATATAAAAACCCATAGTTCCTAAAAAAAGAGTCAGATCAAAACAAAAAGTACACCATTAGAACCGCCTTGTCCGAAACCCCTGTATAGGAAACTTTCTGTCTCTTGGCTTGAAAAGCAAGGGAAATATATTAGCTTGACAATCAAGAAAAGTGGCGGCTACTACAACATTCTGCCTAAACGGCATATTTTTTTTTTCTTTTTTTCCACAGATAGCTTGGCACTGGAACATCGTAGAGAGTTTTCAATGGATCATTTTAAAGGAAATTAATTGGGTTAAAATTTAAATTAAAAGACGAGCATTGGAATAATATAATAAGGAACGAACTCTTGTCTGTACTAACTTTTATAGGTAATCCGGGTTGCATCGGTAGCTAGCAACCTAGTAAGAGACGATCATGTCCAATGTAAAGAAATCCGGGTTGCAGCGGTAGCTAGCAACCTAGTAAGAGACGATCACGTCCAATGTTAAGAAATATAAAAACCCATAGTTCCTAACAAAGGAGTCAGATCAAAAAAAAAGTACACCATTAGAACCGCCTTGTCCGAAACCCCTGTATAGGAAACTTTCTGTCCCTTGGCTTGAACAGCAAGGGAAATATATTGGCTTGAAAATTAAGAAAAGTGGCGGCTACTACAACATTCTGCCTAAACGGCAAATTTTTTTCTTTCTTCTGTTCTTTTTTTCTTTTCCACAGATAGCTTGGCACTGGAACATCGTAGAGGGTTGTTCAATAGCTCATTTTAAAGGAAATTAATTGGGTTAAAAACCTTTTGTAACTAAAATAAATTATTTCTAAAAGAGAATAAATTTTTCCACCAAAAACTGCATTTTCGATGTCTTTTCACACTGCAGTCTTTCAAACATAATCGTATACCAGCGGTAAGATTTGAACCCACGCCTCCGAAGAGACTGGTGGCTAACACCAGTGCCTTGGACCACTCGGCCAGGTTGCCTCTCATAAATAACTATATATGTGAATCTGGGTTGCATCAGTAGCTAGCAATATAGTAAGAGACGATCAGTCCAATACTAAAAAATATAACAAAACTCCTAAAAATAGAGTAAAATCAAAACAAAAGTACATCTTTAGAATTACCTTGTCTGAAACCTTACTAGATAAATATTGAATGTCGTCATAGTTTTATATTAGAGCTATGACGTGAATAGAAAAACACGAAATTATATTGTTGCTTCTGAAGACGTCATGAAATAATATCATTGCGCTATGACGTCAATAAAATCATTACGCTGTGACGTCATAATTACTATATAAGAAGCGTCAGAACTGTAAATGTTCACATTAATAATCACATAATGGTTTCAATCAAGCAAGCTGCACGCAAATTGAAAAAACAGTACTACACAAACAACAGAGATAGTATCTTGAAAAGAGAAAAGCAAAGGTATTCAACCGACCAGGCGTATCGAGAAGTAAAAATTGAGAGAACCAAACAAAAGATCAAGGAGCGTTATCACAATGATAAACTTTATAGAGAAGCAACAATTGAGCGGGCTAGACAAAAGAGCAAGGAACGGTATGGTAATGATGAAGATTACAGAGAAGCAAGAATTGAGCAGGCTAGACTATAGATCAAGGAGCGTTATCAAAATGATGAAGATTATAGAGAAGCAACAATTGAGCAGGCTAGACAAAAGAGCAAGGAACGGTATGATAATGATTAAGATTACAGAGAAGCAAGAATTGAGCAGGCTAGACAAAAGAGCAAGGAATGGTATGATAACGATGAAGATTACCGAAACAAACATAAGAAAAAAGTTGCTACCAGAATAATGGGTAGATACTGGGGTGACAAAAGCTATAATGAAAAAATTAAATTCTCTGCGAGGTTTTACCGAAGAACGCATAAGGACAAAGGGAAAAATTACATTCAGATATACAAGAAGATGGCAAAAATGCAGGCTGATCTTCGTAAATTAAGAAAAATTTTACGCATGTTTTATCAAGATCACGAAAGGTATTCAAAATTACAGATGAAAATTCTCTTTGAAAGAGCGGATGCTGTTGAAAAGTCGGCTAGAAATGCTTTGGCAAAGCTTTATAGTAATATCCAAAAGAAATGTTGTCAGTTTAATAAAAAGCTACCAAGGTATGGATGGGCAACTGTGAAACAGTTTACAGATGCAATAGAAAATATTAGACAACACTGTGAATATATGGAGGTGTACTTCTTTGAAAATTCGTATATCAATTTTGGAAGGAGCAATTGCAGTTTATGTAGCAGCAATAAAAATATATATACAAGCATACCTATCAACAGCGATGGAAAAGCAATGTTTTTCAATTATGGCGAAAACGAGCCTGTTAGGGTTATTAGTATATGTGTTTGGAAGACTAATGATTTAGAAAAAATTCCTGGAATTATAATAAAGAACGACCTCTTGCCTATACTAAATTTTATACGCCACTTTTTCTGGGTTGCAGCGGTAGCTGGCAACCTAGTAAGAGACGATCACGTCCAATGTTAAGAAATATAAAAACCCATAGTTCCTAACAGAGGAGTCAGATCAAAACAAAAAGTACACCATTAGAACCGCCTTGTCCGAAACCCCTGTATAGGAAATTTTCTGTCCCTTGGCTTGAACAGCAAGGTAAATATATTGGCTTGAAAATCAAGAAAAGTGGCAGCTACTACAACATTCTGCCTAAACCGGATATTTTTTTCTTTTTTTTTTCCTTTTTTCTTTTGCATCCAGAGATAGCTTGGCACTGGAACATCGTAGAGAGTTGTTCATCGGCTCATTTTAAAGGAAATTAATTGGGTTAAAAATCTATAGTAACTAAAATAAATTATTTCTAAAAGAGAATAAATTTTTCCACCAAAAACTGCATTTTTTATGTCTTTTCACACTGCAGTCTTTCAAACATAATCCTATACCAGAGGTAAGATTTGAACCCACGCCTCCGAAGAGACTGGTGGCTAACACCAGTGCCTTAGACCACTCGGCCAGGCTGCCTCTCATAATTTGGGTTGCAGCAGTAGCTAGCAACCTAGCAAGAGACGGTCAGTCCAATGCTAAGAAATATAAAAACCCAAAACTCCTAAAAATACAGTCAGATCAAAACTAAAGTACATCATTAGAACTACCTTGTCTGAAATCCTACTAGATAAATTAGAGCTATGACGTGAATAGAAATACACAAAATTATATTGTTGTTTCTGAAGACGTCATGAAATAATACCATTGCGCCATGACGTCATGAAATAAAATCATTACGCCGTGACGTCATAATTACTATATAAGAAGCGTCAGAACTGTAAATGTTCTCATTCATAATTAGATAGTGGTTAGATCAAAGCAAGGTATACGCAAGTTAAGAAAACAGTACTACACAAAAACAGAGATAGTACCTCGAAAAGAAAATTATAATATAGAACGACCTCTTGCCTATATTAAACTTTGTAGGCCACTTAACTGTAGTATAGGTTAGTAAAGTCCAGGTTGCAGCGGTAGCTAGCACCATCATCTGGGTTGCAGCGGTAGTCCGGGTTGCAGCGGTAGCTAGCAACCTAGTAAGAGACGATCACGTCCAATGTTAAGAAATATAAAAACCCATAGTTCCTAAAAAAGGAGTCAGATCAAAAAAAAAGTACACCACTAGAACCGTCTTGTCCGAAACCCCTGTGTAGAAAACTTTTTGTCCATTGGCTTGAACAGCAAGGGAAATATATTGGCTTGAAAATCAAGAAAAGTGGCAGCTACTACAACATTCTGCCTAAACGGGATATTTTTTTCTTTTTTTTCTTTCTTTCTTTTCCACAGATAGCTTGGCACTGGAACATCGTAGAGGGTTGTTCAATAGCTCATTTTAAAGGAAATTAATTGTTGTTAAAAATCTAAAGTTACTAAAATAAATTATTTCTAAAAGTTACATAAAGGATCGACGTGGTTCATTAAAACTTTCTGTTATTTGGCTTGAACAGCAAGGGAAATATATTGGCTTGAAAATCAAGAAAAGTGGCGGAAATATATTGGCTTGAAAATCAAGAAAAGTGAAAATTATTATAATAAAGAACAAGCTCTTTCCTATACCAAATAAACCTATACTAATTAATTACATAAAGGATCGATAACATTTATGATACATGGGGCCCTAAGCTACTTTCAGTGGATATAGCTGAAACCGAGTAAAAAACAAACCATGGCACATAGTAACTAAACGTTAAGATAATAAATTCAACTTTTAAATGGAAGTTTGGTACGTGACTCTTTCAAGGTCGTCTCTTACTATTCCAAATAAGAAAAAGCCATGTGCTTTTTCCTGTTTGTCACAGTCAGAACCGAAGTCTATCTCATCTTCTACAGGAAGGGCATTAATAAAAGAACTTGTTCTGAAATGCCTTTTGAAAAGTATTGCTTGGTGTTGGAGCATTCAAAAAGCTGTAAAGTAAAGTTGTGGGTGTAAAGGATGGGTACTTCAATTTGTAAAATGGATTTAGGAGGGACAATAAAAAAAGAACTTGTTCTGAAATGCCCTTTGAAAAGTATTGCTCGGTGTTGGAGCATTCAAAAAGCTGTAAAGTAAAGTTGTGTGTAAAAAGGATGGGTAATTCAATTTGTAAAATGGCTTTAGGATGGACATTCTGAAAAAAACTGGGTCTGAAATGCCCTTTGAAAAGTATTGCTTGGTGTTGGAGCATTCAAAAAAGCAGTGTAGTAAAGTTGTGGGTGAAAAGGATGGCTACTTCAAATATTCTTTGAAAAGTATTGCTTGGTGTTGGATCATTCAAAAAGCTGTAAAGTAAAGTTTTGGGTGTAAAGGATAGGTACTTCAACTTGTAAAATGGGCTTAGGAAGGACATTAAGAAAAGAACTTGTTCTGAAATGCCCTTTGAAAAGTATTGCTTGTTGTTGACGCATTCAAAAAGCTGTAAAGTAAAGTTGAGGGTGTAAAGGATGGGTACTTCAATTTGTAAAATGGGTTTAGGATGGACATTAAGAAAAGAATTGGTTCTGAAATGCCTTTGAAAAGTATTGCTAGGTGTTGGAGCATTCAAAAAAGTTGGAGCATTCAAAAAAGCAGTATAGTAAAGTTGTGGGTGAAAAGGATGGCGACTTCAAATGTTCTTTTGAAAAGTATTGCTTGGTGTTGGCGCATTCAAAAAGCTGTAAAGTAAAGTTGTGGGTGTAAAGGATGGGTACTTCAATTTGTAAAATGGGTTTAGGAGGGACATTAAGAAAAGAACTGTGTCTGAAATGCCTTTGAAAAGTATTGCTAGGTGTTGGAGCATTCAAAAAAGCAGTATAGTAAAGTTATGGGTGAAAAGGATGGCTACTTCAAATGTTCATTTGAAAAGTATTGCTTGGTGTTGGATCATTCAAAAAGCTGTAAAGTAAAGTTTTGGGTGTAAAGGATGGGTACTTGAATTTGTAAAATGGGTTTACGATGGACATTATGAAAAGAACTGGTTCTGAAATGCCCTTTGAAAAGTATTGCTTGGTATTGGAGGATTCAAAAAAGCAGTATAGTAAAGTTGTGGGTGAAAAGGATGGCTACTTCAGATGCCCTTTGAAAAGTATTGCTTGGTGTTGGAGTATTCAAAAAGCTGTAAAGTAAAGTTGTGGTGTAAAGGATGGGTACTACAACTTGTAAAATGGGTTTAGGATGGACATTATGAAAGGAACTGGTTCTGAAATGCCCTTTGAAAAGTATTGCTTGGTGTTGGAGCATTCAAAAAAGCAGTATAGTAAAGTTGTGGGTGAAAAAAGGATGGCTACTTCAAATACCCTTTGAAAAGTATTGCTTGGTGTTGGAGCATTCAAGAAAGTGTAAAGTAAAGTTCGAGGTGAAAAGGATGAGTACTTCAATTTGTAAAATGGGTTTAGAAAGGACATTATGAAAATAACTTGTTCTGAAATGTCTTTGAAAAGTATTGCTTGGTGTTGAGCATTCAAAAAGCTGTAAAGTAAAGTTGTGGGTGAAAAGGATGGATGCTTCAACTTGTAAAATGAGTCTAGGAGGGACATTAAGAAAGGAACTTGCTCTGAAATGCCTTTGAAAAGTATTGCTTGGTGTTGAGGTATCCTAAAAGCTGCAAAGTAAAGTTGTGGATGAGAAGGATGGGTACTTCAAGTTGTAAAAAGGGTTTAGAAGGGACATTAAGAAAGGAACTTGCTCTGAAATGCCTTTTGAAAAGTATTTCTTGGTGTTGAGGTATCCAAAAAGCTGTAAAGTAAAGTTGTGGGTGAGAAGGATGGGTACTTCAACTTGGAAAATGGTTTTAGAAGGGACATTAAGAAACGAAGTTGCTCTGAAATGCATTTTGAAAAGTATTTCTTGGTGTTGAGGTATCCAAAAAGCTTTAAAGTAAAGTTGGGGGTGAAAAGGATTGATGCTTCAACTTGTAAAATGAGTTTAGAATGGACATTAAGAAATTAAATTGCTCTGAATTGCCTTTTGAAAGGTATTTTTTGGTATTGAGATATCCAAAAAGCTGTAAAGTAAAGTTGTGGGTGAAAAGGAAGGGTACTTTTAGTTGGAAATTGGATTTAGAACGGATATAAAGAAACGAACTTGCTCTGAAATGCCCTTTGAAAAGTATTTCTTGGTGGTGAGGTATCCAAAAAGTTGTAAAGTAAAGTTGTGGGTGAAAAGGATGGATGCTTCAACTTGTAAAATGGGTTTAGGAGGGACATTAAGAAAGGAACTTGCTCTGAAATGTCTTTTGAAAAGTATTTCTTGGTATTGAGGTAACCAAAAAGCTGTAAAGTAAAGTTGCGAGTGAAAAGGATGAGTTCTTCAAGTTTTAGAATGGGTTTAGGATGGATATTAAGAAAGGAAATTGCTCTGAAATGCCTTTTGAAAAGTATTGCTTTGTGTTGAGATATCCAAAAAGTTGTAAAGTATAGTTGTGGGTGAAAGGGATGGGTACTTCAACTTGTAAAATGGGTTTAGAAGGGACATTAAGAAAGGAAATTGCTCTGAAATGTATTTTGAAAAGTATTTCTTGTTGTTGAGATATCCAAAAAGCTGTAAAGTAAAGTTGTGGATGAGAAGGATGGGTACTTCAAGTTGGAAAATGGGTTTAGAAGGGACATTAAGAAAGGAACTTGCTCTGAAATGCCTTTTGAAAGGTATTTCTTGGTGTTGAGGTATCCAAAAAGCTGTAAAGTAAAGTTGTGGGTGAAAAGGACGGGCACTTTAACTTGGAAAATAGTTTTAGAAGGGACATAAAGAAAAGAAGTTGCTGTGAAATGCCTTTTGAAAAGTATTTCTTGGTGTTGAGGTATCCAAAAAGCTGTAAAGTAAAGTTTTGGGTGAAAAGGATGGGTACTTCAAGTTGGAAAATGGGTTTAGAAGGGACATTAAGAAAGGAACTTGCTCTGAAATGTCTTTTGAAAAGTATTTCTTGGTGTTGAGGTATCCAAAAAGCTGTAAAGTAAAGTTGTGGGTGAAAAGGATGGGTACTTCAACTTGTAAAATGGGTTTAGAAGGGCCATAAAGAAAGGAACTTGCTCTGAAATGCCTTTTGAAAAGTATTTCTTGGTGTTGAGGTATCCAAAAAGCTGTAAAGTAAAGTTGTGGGTGAGAAGGATGGGAACTTCAAGTTGTAAAATGGGTTTAGAAGGGACAAAGAGAAAAGAAGTTGCTCTGAAATGCCTTTTGAAAAGTATGTCTTGGTGGTGAGGTTTCCAAAAAGCTGTAAAGTAAAGTTCTGGGTGAAAAAGATAAGTGCTTCAAGTTGGAAAATGGGTTTAGGAGTGACATTAAGAAAATAAGTTGCTCTGAAATGCCTTTTGAAAAGTATTTCTTGGTGTTGAGGTATCCAAAAAGCTGTAAAGTAAAGTTGTGGGTGAAAAGGACGGGTACTTCAAGCTGGAAAATAGGTTTAGAAGGGACATTAAGAAAGGAGCTTGCTCTGAAATGGCTTTTGAAAGGTATTTCTTGGTGTTGAGGTATCCAAAAAGCTGTGAAGTATAGTTGTGGGTGAAAAGGATGGATGCTTCAACTTGTAAAATGGGTTTAGAAAGGATATTAACAAAGGAACTTGCTCTGAAATGTCTTTTGAAAAGTATTGCTTGGTGTTGGAGCATTCAAAAAAGCAGTATAGTAAAGTTATGGGTTTAAAGGATGGGTACTTCAACTTGTAAAATGGGTTTAGGAAGGACATTAAGAAAGGAACTTGCTATGAAATGTCTTTTGAAAGGTATTTCTTGGTGTTGAGGTATCCAAAAAGCTGTAAAATATAGTTGTGGGTGAAAAAGATAAGTACTTCAAGTTGGAAAATGGGTTTAGGAGGGAACATTAAGAAAAGAAGTTGCTCTGAAATGTCTTTTGAAAACTATTGCTTGATGTTAGGGTATCCAAAAAGCTGTATAGTAAAGTTGTGGGTGAAAAGGATGGGTACTTCAACTTGTAAAAATGGGTTAAGGAATGACATTAAGAAAGGAACTTGTTCTGAAAAGATATAATAAAGCCTTAAAAAAGTATCAAAAAATGGGGAGGAGGCTCTTTGGGGGTCCGGGGGGCTTTTGGGGGCCTGGAGGCCCCTGGGGCCGGGTGGTCCTTTGGGAGCCCGGGGGACATTTGGGGACCAGGGGCTTCCTTTGGGGTGGGGGTATGGGGATGGGGGCCCTTTGGGGTTGGGGTAGGGTGATCGGAGCCCTGTGGGTTTGGGGTTGGGGGATCGGTGCCCTTTGGGATTGGGGTAGAGGGCCTCACGACACTGTTCAAATGGAGCTTGTGTATTATGACGACCACAGAGTTTCACCCTCAAATTCTCTTCTAAAATCATCTTTTAAAATGTCTCTAACTGTTTCGCCAAAATAATTCCCTAAAATGTCTAAAACGGTTTCGCCCAAATAACCCCTAAACGTAATTTCTGCGTGTTCCTTTTATTTTTGGCATCTCTGCGCTGTCACATTTCAAATTACTAAGAAACCTGATTCCCGTGTTAATCTATTCATCTTTAAGATGTGTCTTGGAGAATTGTTTCCATGGCGAAGTTTTATTAATATCTTTTGGAGTTTGACCAGTAGAATTGTTTCCGGGGAGAAGACATTGATGACTTGGTTCTATTCCTGGAGAATTGTTTCTAGGCGAAGTTTTAGAATTGTTTCCGGGGCAAAGTATTAATGACTTGGATCTATTCCTGGAGAATTGCTTTCGATTAACCACTTGTTCTCCCTAGGGACTCTAAGTCCATATTTGGTGTACTGACAGAGTTAGACTAAATTGTAGATGGCAGCAGGGGTGAGGGTCACGAGCTCATGATGCCTTTCTACTGTAGTGTCCTCTTCAATAACATATTTTCTATCTGGAAATCAACTATGCTGAACAAAATGGCTTTCTCAAGATTTTGATTTGATGTGTTTTGGGAAATGATGGGGGGGGGGGGGGCTAGTTGCACTCCAATCACTTTCGACTATTAAGAAGGACACTAGCTCTTTGAATTTACAATCGAATGAGAATTTTTTGAAGTTTCTCTGACAACGCCTTCTATAAAAACCTTATATGCCCCCAGGGCATAACTTAAAACCCTTGCCCTGGGGGTTTTGGGAGAGTGTCCCCCTCAAAAACATATTTCCTATCTGGAAATCAACTACGCTAAACAAAAGGGTTATCTCAAAATTTTTATTGGATGTGTTTGGGGGAATTATGGGCGTGGGGGGGGCTAGTTGCCCTCCAATCTCTTTTGACCGTTAAAAAGGGCACTAGCCACTCCAATTTTTCAATCGAATGAACCCCTTTTGAAGTTTCTACGACAACTCCTTCGATACGAAGTGCCCGGGTATGGAGAAAAAAAAACAACCAAAAACACATTGTGCCCATACAGTTTTTTACTTAGGCAGCGCTCGCGCGCAGCCTTAGATTGATTGAATGTGTTTGGAGAAAAGATGGGCGTGAGAGGGGGTTTAGTTGCCTTCAAATCACTTTTGACTATTAAAAAGGGCTCTAGCCCTTTTATTTTCCAATCGAATGAGCCTGTTTTGAAGTTTCTACGACAACGAATTCTATAAAAACATTATATGCCCCCAGGACATAACTTAAAACCCTTGCCCCGGGGGGTTGTGGGGGAGTGTCCTCCTCAAAAACATATTTTCTATCTGGAAATCAACTATGCTAAACAAAATAGCTATCTCAAAACTTTGATTGGATGTGTTTGAGGGACTGATGGGCTTGGGGGGGGGCTAGTTGCCCTCCAATCACTTTTGACTGTTAAAAAGGGCACTAGCCACCCCAATTTTCAATCGAATGAACCCCTTTCGAAGTTTCTACGACAACTTCTTCGATAGAAAGTGCCCAGGTATGGAGGAAAAGACAACCAGAAACACATTGTGCCCACATTGTTCTTTACATAGGCAGCACTAGCGCGCTGCCTTAGATTGATTGGATGTGTTTGGAGAAAAGATGGGCGTGAGAGGGGGTTTAGTTGCCTTCAAATCACTTTCGACTGTTAAAAAGGGCACTAGCTTTTTGATTTTCCATTCGAATGAGCCTGTTTTGAAGTTTCTACGACAACGCCTTCTATAAAAACCTTATATGCCCCCAGGACATAACTTAAAACCCTTGCCCTGCTGGCTGTGGGGGAGTGTCCTCTTCAAAACATATTTTCTATCTAGAAATCAACTACGCTGAACAAAATGGCCATCTAAAATAGTGATTGGATGGGTTTGGAGAAAAGATGGGAATGAGAGGGGGGTTAGTTGCCTTCAAATAACTTTCGACTATAAAAAGGGCACTATCCCTTTGAATTTCCAATCGAATGAGCCCTTTTTAAAGTTTCTAGGACAAAGATTTCAATAAAAAACCTTATATGTCCCCAGGGCATAACTTATAATCCTTGCACTGACGGTTGTGGGGGAATGTCTGGGAAAAAGGTGGGCGAGAGATGGGGGTTAGTTGCCCTCAAATCACTTTTGACTATTAAAAAGGGTACTAGCCCTTTGAATTTCTTATCGAACGAGCCCTTTTTCAAGTTTCTACGATAAAGATTTCAGTAAAAACCTTATCTCTATGTGTATATATGTGTATTATCTCTATGTGTGTCGTCTCTATGTGTTTGTCGTCTCACTCCGTTTGTCGTCTCTGTGGGTGTGTCGTATCTGTGTGTGTGTCGTCTCTGTGTGTGTGTCTCTCTGTGTTTTTACCGTCTCTGTCTGTGTGTCTTATCTTTGTGTTTGTCGTCTCTGTTTGTTTGTCGTCTCTGTGTGTTTGTCGTCTCTGTGTGTTTGTCGTCTCTGTGTGTTTGTCGTCTCTGTGTGTATGTCTTCTCTGGTTTATGTTAGGTTAGGTTAGGGGGGCTAGTTGCCGTCAAATCACATTCGACTATTACAAAGGGTACTAGCCCTTTGAATTTCAAATCGAATGAGCCCGCTTTCCATTTTCTACGACAAAGATTTCAATAAAAACCTTATATGCCCCCAGGGCATAACTTATAATCCTTTCTCTGAGGGTTGTGGGGAAGTGTCCTCCTCAAAAATATGGTTTCTCTCTGGAAATCAACTACGCTGAACAAAATGACTAACTAGCCCTTTCAATTTCCAAGCGAATGAACATTTTTTGAAGTTTCTATGACAACGCCTTCTTTAAAAACCTTATGTGCCCCCAGGGCAAAACTTAAAACCCTTGCCTTGCTTAAGGCCTGTGGGGTAGAGTCCTCCTCAAAAACATTTTTTCTATCTGGAAATCAACTCTGCTGAACAAAATGGATATCTCAAAATTTTGATTTGATGTGTTTGGGGAAATGATGGGCGTGGGGGGTGGGCTAGTTACCCTCCAATCACTTTCGACCATTAAAACGGGCACTAGCTCTTTGAATGTCCAATCGAATGAGAATTTTTTGAAGTTTCTCCTACAAAGCCTTCTATAAAAACCTTATATGCCCCAAGGGCATAACTTAAAACCCTTGCCTTGGGGGTTGTGGGGGAGTGTCCTCCTCAAAAACATATTTTCTTTCTGGAGATCAACTACGCTAAACAAAGTGGCTATCTCAAAATTTCGATTGGTTGTGTTTGGGGGAATAATGGGCGTGGGGGGGGGGGGCTAGTTGCCCTCCAATCACTGTTGACTGTTAAAAAGGGCACTAGCAACTCCAATTGTCAATCGAATGAACCTCTTTCGTAGTTTCTACAACTCCTTCGATACGGAGTGCCTGGGTATGGAGAAAAAAACAACCAAAAACACATTGTGCCCACATTGTTTTTTACATAGGCAGCGCTAGCGCGCTGCCTTAGATTGACTGGATGTGTTTGGAGAAAAGGTGGGCGTGAGAAGGGGTTTAGTTGCCTTCACATCACTTTCGACTATTAAAAAGGGCACTAGCTCTTTGATTTTCCAATCGAATGAGCCTGTTTTCAAGTTTCTACGACAACGCCTTCTATAAAGACCTTATATGCCCCCAAGACATAACTTAAAACCCTTGCCCTGACGGTAGTGGAGGAGTGTCCTCCTCAAAAACATATTTTCTATCTGGAAATCAACTACGCTGAACAAAATGGCTATCTAAAATAGTGATTGGATGGGTTTCGAGAAAAGATGGGCGTGAGAGGGGGGTTAGATGGCTTCAAATCACTTTCGACTATTAAAAAGGGCACTATACCTTTGAATTTCCAATCGAATTAGCCATTTTTCAAGTTTCTATGACAAATATTTCAATAAAAACCTTATAGGCCCCCAGGGCATAACTTATAATCCTTGAAGTGAGGGTTGTGGGGGAGTGTCTGGGGAAAAGATGGGCGTGAGAGGGGGGTCAGATGCCCTCAAATAACTTTCGACTATTAATAAGGGTAATAGCCCTTTGAATTTCAAATCGAATGAGCCCTTTTTCAAGTTTCTACGACAAAGATTTCAGTAAAAACCTTATCTCTATGTGTATCTATCTGTATTACCTCTATGTGTGTCGTCTCTACGTGTTTGTCGTCTCTGTGTGTGTTTCTTCTCTTTGTGTGTGTCGTCTCTGTGCGTTTGTCGTCTCTGTGTGTGTGTAATCTCTTTGTTTGTATCGTATTTGCGTGTGTCTCGTCTCTGTGAGTTTGTCTTCTATATGTGTGTACCATCTCTGCGCTTGTTTTATATCTTTGTGTGTGTCGTTCCTGTTCTTGTGTTATCTCTGTGTGTGTGTCATCTCTGTGTTTGTTTAATCTCTGTGTTTGTGTCGTCTCTGTGTGTATTTCGTCTCTGTGTGTGTGTCGTCTCTGGTTTATGTTAGGTTAGGTTAGGGGGGCTATTTGCCGTCAAATCAATTTCGAGTATTAAAAAGTGTACTAGCCCTTTGAATTTCAAATCGAATGAGCCCTTTTTCAAGTTTCTACGACAAAGATTTCAATAAAAACCTCATATACCCCCAGGGCATAACTTATAATCCTTGCTCTGAGGGTTGTGGGGAAGTGTCCTCCTCAAAAATATGGTTTCTATCTGGAAAACAACTACGCTGAACAACATGGCTATCTAGTCCTTTTAATTTCCAATCGAATGAGCATTTTTTTGAAGTTTTTACGACAACGCCTTCTTTAAAAACCTTATATGCACCCAGGGCGATGCTTAAAACCCTTGCCCTAAGGCCTATGGGGTAGTGTCCTCCTCAAATACATATTTTCTATCTGGAAATCAACTACGCTGAACAAAATGGCTATCTCAAAATTTTGATTCGATGTGTTTGGGGAAAGGCTGGGCGTGGGGGGGGGGGCTAGTTGCCCTCCAATCACTTTCGACTATTAAAAAGGGCACAAGCTCTTTGAATTTCCAATAGAATCAGAATTTTTTGAAGTTTTTCCAACAACGCCTTCTATAAAAACCTTATAAGCCCCCAGTACATAACTTAAAACCCTTGCCCTGCCGGTTGTGGGGGAGTGTCCTCCTCAAAAACATATTTTCTATCTGGAAATCAACTACGATGAGGAAAATGGCTATCTAAAATAGTGATTGGACAAAAGATGGGTGTGAGAGGGGGGTTAGTTGCCTTCAAATCACTTTCGAATATTGAAAAGGGCACTATCCCTTTGAATTTCAAATCGAATGAGCCCTTTATCAAGTTTCTACGACAAAGATTTCAATAAAAACCTTTTATAACCGCAGGGCATAACATATAACCCTTGCCCTGAAGACTGTGGGGGGAATGTCTTGCTCAAAGGTATAATTTCCTGAACTTTGAACTACGTGGAACAAAATGGCTATCTCAAAATCTTTATTGGATGTATTTGGGTAAATAGTGGGCGTGGAAGAGGTGTTAGTTGCTTTCCAATCACTTTCGACTATTAAAAAGGGCACTAGCCATTTCAATTTCCAGTCGAATGAGCCCTTTTTGAAGTTTCTACAACAACGCGTTATAAGAAACCTTATGTGCACCCTGGGCATAATTTACAACCCTTGCCCTGGCGCTGGGGGGGGGGGGTCATCCCCAAAGACCTAATTTCCAGAACTTAAAATTACGTTGAACAAAATAGCTATCTCAAAGTTTTGATTAGATGTGTTTGGAGAAAAGGTGGGAGTGAAAGGCCGGTTAGTTGCCCTCTAATCACTTTCGACTATTTAAAAGGGCACTAACCTTTTGAATTTCCAATCGAATGAGCCTTTTTCAAAGTTTCTACGACAAAGCCTTCTATAAGAAACCTTATATGCCCCCGGGGCATAACTTACAAACCTTGCCCTAAGGGGGACTGTTCTCAAAAACATAATTTCTATCTGGAAATCAACTACGCTGAACAAAAAGGCTATCTCAAAATTTTGATTGGATGTGTTTTGGGAAATAGTGGGCATGGAAGGGATGTTAGTCAACTTCGCTTTTCAAAGTTTCTTCGACAACTTCTTCGATACGAAGTGCCCTGTTCTAAAGGAAAAAATTAATAAATAATACATTGTGCCAACATCGTTCTTATATGCCCCCAGGGCATTACTTAAAACCCTTGCCCTGAGGACTGTGGGAGAGTGTCCTCCTCTTTACTTAGTCCCCGTTTCTTGTCTCGTTCTCGAGTGTCCCCGTTCTTTACTTAGGCAGCACGATCGCGCTGCCTATGATTTGTGCAACAATTTTCTATATAAACCTTATATGCCCCCAGGGCATAACTTACAACCCTTGCACTGAGGGCTCTGCGGGGGTGATCATCCTAAAAGACCCAATTTCCAGAACGTTCAACTACATTGAACAAAATGGATATCTCAAAATTTTGATTCGACGTGTTTTGGAACATGGTGGGTATGAAAGGAGCGTTAGTCGCTATCCAATCACTTTCAACTATTAGAAAATGCACTAGCCCTTTCAATTTCCAATTGAATGAACTCTTTTGAAATTTCCACGACAGCGCTTTCAATAAAAACTTTATATGCCCCAGGGCATAACTTACAACCCTTGTACTGAGGGCTCTGAGGGGGTTATCATCCTAAAAAACCCAATTTCCAGAACTTTCAACTACGTTGAACGCAATGGATATCTCAAATTTTAATTCGATGTGTTTTGGGATAATGATAGGCGTGAGAGGGGCGTTAGTTGCTCTCCAATCACTTTCAACTATTAAAAAAAGCACTTGCCATTTCCATTTCCAATAGAATGATCCCCTTGGAAGCTTCTACTATAACACTCTCAATTAAAACTGTATATGCTCCCCGGACATAACTCACTACTCTGGCCCTGAGGGCTGTGGGGGGAAGGGCTTTCAACCTTATAGACCTAATTTCTAAAAGTTTCAACTACGTTGAAAAAAAGGGTTATCTAGAAATTTTGAATAGAGATGGTTGGGGAAAAGGTGGGCATGAGAGGGGGGGGGGGGTAGTTGCCCTCAAATCACTTTCGACAATTAAAATGGATTCTAGCCCTTTGAATTTCAAATCGAATGAGCCCTTTTTCAAGTTTCTACGACAAAGATTTTAATAAAACCGTATATGCCCCCAGGGCATAACTTATAATCCTTGCCCTGAGGTTTGTGGGGGAATGTCCTCCTCAAAAATATGTTTTCTATAGGGCAAGCAACTACGTTGAACAAAATGGCTATCTCAAAATTTTGATTGGATGTGTTTGGGGGAATGATGGGCGTGGGGGGGCTAGTTGCCCTCCAATCGCTTTTGACTATTAAAAAGGGCACTAGCTCTTTGAATTTTCAATCTAATGAGCATTTCTTGAAGTTTCTACGACAACGCCTTCTATAAATACCTTATATGCCCCCAGGGCATAACTTAAAATCTTGCCCTGAGGGTTGCGGGGGAGTGTCCTCCTCAAAAACATATTGTCTATCGGGAAATAAACTACGCTGAACAAAATGGCTATCTCAAAATTGTGATTGTATGTGTTTTGGGGAATGATGGGCGTGGGGGGGGGAGGGCTAGTTGCCCTCCAATCACTTTCGACTATTAAAAAGGGTACTATCCCTTTGAATTTCCAATCGAATGAGCCTTTTTTGAAGTTTCTACGAAAACACCTTCTATAAAAACCTTTTATGCCCCCAGGGCATATTAAAGGCATGCCCCCATTAAAGGCAGGGCATGCCCTCAGGGCATATTATATCCGCTGTTTACTGAAAACTATATACGTCTTGAACAGTCTTGGAAAGTATATTAAAATTCCATTTTTTAGAGTTTCGTTACCACGAACTGTTTGATACTAAAAAACTCTTTTTCTTTTACTTATCACTTCAGTCACTATTGGCTGCAGTTTAGTCCTTACTGTAATCGCAGGTTCAATTCCTTCCACAGACAATTTTTACACATTTTCAAATTAAAGTCTAAACAAAACTTCTGTTAATAACTACTTGACCAACATCATGTATGATGAACCTATATCGATCCTTTATGTAACTTTTTCTAAAATAAGGAATATTTTCTCAGGCTCGTAACTTTTGATGACTGAGACTAAACTTGTTGAAACTTACGTATTTAAAATCATCATAAAAATTCGATTCTTTTGATGTATCTATTGGTATTAAAATTCTGTTTTTAGAGTTTCGGTTAATATTGAGACGAATCGCTCTTACTGTACAGTTCATTACCACTAACTGCTTGATCACTGTTTGATGAACTGTTTGAGTTGTTTTTCAGACAATTCTTGAGAGTAGGAATTTATCCCAATCTCCATTCATCTGAAGGATATAAGAATGGACGCTGAGGAAGGGGAAGATCCCATCTTATTGCAGAGATATTGTGACTGTAAAAAGAATGACTTAATCCATATAGATAACTAAACAGGACGATGGGGAGGATTGAATATAAATTTTAAATAATGTCTACACCTCTTGTTTTTTAGAAACGTTTGATCTCTGAATTAAAAAAAAAATTGGAATTAATACATTATTAATGACCCTTGTTTTTCTTTCTGACATGCCTTGATTTGTTTACCATTTTTTGTTTATTAAAAAAAGAAAAAAAGTAATACTTTGAAGGCATATTGCACGTGATGTGCTTTGTTCCCAGGTAATCCCCTCCTCAACGCCTCGTTCTTTACGCTAAAGTTCGACTCTGTCTCACAACTTTATTTTTTAAAACAATAAAAAACTTTAGTGTAAAGAGCGAGGCGTTGATGAGGAAACAGTCCCTTTCATATACGGAATAATTTCTGTTCGTGTTAAGTTTTAATGTCGCTCCTTACTTTCAGCTAAAAAAAAACTTGTTTTTTTTTATTTAATTGCTTCAAAAATCAAATATCTTTGAAAAGACTGCAGTTTGAAAAAAACATCAAAATGAAGTTTTTTGTAAAAAGTGATGTTTTAAAAAATTTAGTTTTTGATTAAAAAAGGCACTATAACTTTTAATTTCCGTTTGAATGAGCCCTCTTGCAACATTCTAGGACCACTGGGTCGATACAAACACCCCTGGTAAAAAAAAACATATAAACACGCATTCGTGGTCTTTCGTCAGACAAAAAAACAACAACAAAATACCACGTTTTTGCAGATAGGAGCTTGAAACCTCTACAGTGTGGTTTTCTGTTCGGCCTAATCTCACGGTTTGATTTTCATTAAGATTATATCACTTTAAGGGGGTGTTCCCCCTTTTTTAATGTAAGGCAAGTTTTCCCAGGCTCATAGTTTTTTAGGCTTAATGTTAAACTTGATGAAACTTATATATTTCAAATTAGCATAAAGATCTGATTCTTTTGATGTATCTATTGGTATCAAAATTTCGTTTTTTAGAGTTTCGGTTACTATTCAGCCGGGTCGCTCCTTACTTAAATTTTGTTACCACGAACTGTTTGATGCCTATATGGCTCTAAGATTTTGGTGTTAGAAACACGATTTTCAAATAGTATAACTGAGTAGTATTTATGCGATAGAGCTGCGTAGTGGACTACGTGGACGTTAACCACGGGCTTCAGTCATTTCTCTGTACGGAAAAAGTCTTTTTTTGAAACTGTTATCTAAGTTTTCCAGAACCGACGGTGCTGGACCAGTCCGAATCCATCATAAAGGAGCTTAAAAAGTAACTTATTCAGCCTCTCTGTTTTGAAGCTGAAAAGCCTGCTCAGACCTTTGATATTTGTAGTATTATATACAGTCTTTTTAATGGTTTTGGGATATTGACTATAAGGGGTTGATAAATGGTTACCGCAAAGTGGCTTGAACTCACATCTTTCGAATTCGAACGATAGGCTCTGAGCCACTTGGATGCGGTAACTGTTAATATAGAATGTATTATTGAACATGTGATAAATATTGAGCGATATACATATTAGAGAAGAGCCGAGATCTGTTTTCCCTTTTTCTACAGATCCAATGTATGCAATGCTTTGTTATTCCAATAATCCTCTTTTAATGTAACACACACAAAATGAATGAGCCCTCTTGCAACATTCTAGGACCACTGGGTCGATACAATCACCCCTGGTAAAAAAAAAACATAAAAACACACATTCGTGGTCTTTCTTCAGACAAAAAAAAAACAAACAATTCCACGTTTTTGCAGATAGGAGCTTGAAACCTCTACAGTGTGGTTTTCTGTTCGGCCTAATCTCACGGTTTGATTTTCATTAAGATTATATCACTTTAAGGGGGTGTTCCCCCTTTTTTAATGTAAGGCAAGTTTTCCCAGGCTCATAGTTTTTGATGGTCAAACAGTTCGTGGTAACGAACTGTAAGTAAGGAGCGACCCGGCTCAATGGTAACCGAAACTCTGGAAAACGGGTTTTTGATACCAATAGATGTATCAAAAGAATTTGATTTCAATGCTGATTTCAAATATATAACTTTCATCAAGTTTAGTGCTACCCATCAAAAGTTACGCGCCTGAGAAAATTTGGCTGATTTTCAAAAAAAGGGGGAAATACCCCTAAAAGTTCTAGAACCCCAATCAAAATCGCACCATCATATTCAGCGTATCAGAGAACCCTACTGTAGAGGTTTCAAGCTCCTAGCTACAAAAATGTGGAATTTTACATTTTTTGCCAGAAGAAAGATCACGGATGCGTGTTTATTTATTTGTATGTTTTTTTGTTCTTTTCCCAGGGGTGATCTTATCAACCAAGTGGTCCTAGAATATCGTGGGAGGGCTCATTGGAACGGAAATTGGAATTTCTAGTTCCCTTTTGAGGTGACCAAAAAAATGGAGGGCAACTAGGCCCCCTCCAACGCTTATTTTTTCACCAAAGTCAACCGATCAAAATTTTGAGATAGCCATTTTGTTCAGCATGGTCGAAAATATGATAAATAAGTCTTTTAGGATGACATAATCCCCCGAAGTTCCCAGAGGGAGGGCTAAAAGTTATGAACTTTACCCAATGTTAACATATAGTATTGGTTATTGGGAAGTATACAGAAGTTTTCAGGAGGTTTTTTTCTCGTAGTGGGAGGGAAGGGTGGGTCGGTGGTTATGTTGGAGGATCTGTTCATGAAGGAAGTTTTCATGGGGGAAGGGAAATTGCCATGAAGGGGGCGCCGGACTTGCCAGCATTATTTATTGGTTATTGGGAAGTATACAACCATTTTCAGGAAGGATTTTTTCTGGAGGGGGGGGGCCGAGAGGCGTGCGTGACTCTGGAGAAGAGTGCTGTATTGGATGGTTATTTTGGGGACGGGAAAGGTAGATGAAGGGGGCGCCTGGTTTCCAAGAATAATTTAAAAGACGATGAGAAATTAAATAAAAAAAAAAAGTTTTTTCAACTGAAATGTAAGAAGGAATATTATAACTTAAAATGAACAGAAATTATAACGTATGTGAGGGGGTTCTCCCCCATGTCAATACCTCGCTCTTTACGCTATAGTTTTTTTTAGTGCTTTCAAAAGAGCTATATATTATAATTCAACGGCATTTTTGGTTCAGTGGTTTGTGAATTAATTTTTTTAACTTTTAGCGTAGATAGCTTGGTTCTGACTAAAGGGAGAACCCCCTCATACACGTAATATCGTATACCTAATAAAAAAAACAATAAAAAAAACAAGCAATACGGCTCAATAGTAAACGAAACTTTTAAAAACGGAATTTTAATGTCAATAAATGTATCAAAAGAATGTGTTTATAATGCTGATTCTAAATATATAAATTTTATTAAGTTTAATATTACTTATCAAAGGCTACGAGCCTGAGAAAATTTACTCGATTTTTTAAAGAGGGGGGAAACATCCCCTACAAGTGAAAGACTTTTAATGAAAATCACCGTCAGATTCAGAGCATCAGAAAACCCTATTGCAAAGGTTTCAAGCTCATATCTGCAAAAATCTGCAACTTTGTATTTTTTGCCAGAAGAAAAATATACGAATATAGAAGTTAGTTACGTAAGTTAATTTGTAAAGACATCCATTTAGCAAAAGAAAAGTAAAATTTTTATACAAATAAAAGCTGCATTAACTAAAAACGATCAGAAATTAAATAAAAAAAAACAAGTTTTTTAAAATGAAATTAATGAGCGACATTAAAACTTAAAAAGAACAGAAATTATTCCGCATATGAAAGGGGCTGTCCTCTCCTCAGCGCCTCGCTCTTTACGTTAAAGTTTGACTCAGTCTCACAACTGTATCTTTTAAAACAATAAAAAACTTTAGCGTAAAGAGCGAGGCATTGAGGAGGGGACAGCCCCTTTCATATACGGAATAATTTCTGTTCGTTTTAAGTTTTAATGTCGCTCCTTACTTTCAGTTTAAAAAACTTGTTTTTTTTTTATTTAATAATGTTAAACTTGATGAAACTTATATATTTCAAATTAACATAAAGATCTGATTCTTTTGATGCATCTATTGGTATGAAAATTCCGTTTTTTGGAGTTTCGGTTACTATTGAGCCGGGTCGCTCCTTACTTAAATTTCGTTACCACGAACTGTTTGATGCCTATATGGCTCTAAGATTTTGGTGTTAGAAACACGATTTTCAAATAGTATAACTGAGTAGTATTTATGCGATAGAGCTGCGTAGTGGACTACGTGGACGTTAACCACGGGCTTCAGTCATTTCTCTGGACGGAAAAAGCCTTTTTTTGAAACTGTTATCTAAGTTTTCCAGAACCGGCGGTGCTGGACCAGTCCGAATCCATCATAAAGGAGCTCAAAAAGTAACTTATTCACTATTGAAAAAAGTGGTCAGCCTCTCTGTTTTGAAGCTGAAAAGCCTGCTCGGACCTTTGATATTTGTAGTATTATATACAGTCTTTTTAATGGTTTTGGGATATTGACTATAACGGGTTAGTAAATGGTTACTGCAAAGTGGCTTGAACTCACATCTTTCGAATTCGTAAGATAGGCTCTGAGCCACTTGGATGCGGTAACTGGTAATATAGAATGTATTATTGAACATGTGATAAATATTGAGCGATATACATATTAGAGAAGAGCCGAGACCTGTTTCCCTTTTTTTGCAGATCCAATGTATGCAATGCTTTGTTATTCCAATAATCATCTTTTAATGTAACACACACAAAATGAATGAGCACCTCTTGCAACATTCTAGGACCACTGGGTCGATACAATCACCCCTGGTAAAAAAAAACCATATAAACACACATTCGTGGTCTTTCTTCAGACAAAAAAAAAAATTCCACGTTTTTGCAGATAGGAGCTTGAAACCTCTACAGTATGGTTTTCTGTTCGGCCTAATCTCACTGTTTGATTTTCATTAAGATTATATCACTTTAAGGGGGTGTTCCCCCTTTTTTAATATAAGGCAAGTTTTCCCAGGCTCATAGTTTTGATGGTTAAGGTTAAACTTGATTAAACTTATATATTTCAAATTAGCATATAAATCTGATTCTTTTGATATATCTATTGGTATGAAAATTTCGTTTTTTGGAGTTTCGGTTACCATTGAGCCGGGTCGCTCCTTACTTAAATTTCGTTACACGAACTGTTTGATGCCTATATGGCTCTAAGATTTTGGTGTTAGAAACACGATTTTCAAATAGTATATTTGAGTAGTATTTATGCGATAGAGCTGCGTAGTGGACTACGTGGACGTTAACCACGGGCTTCAGTCATTTCTCTGTACGGAAAAAGCCTTTTTTTGAAACTGTTATCTAAGTTTTCCAGAACCGACGGTGCTGGACCAGTCCGAATCCATCATAAAGGAGCTTAAAAAGTAACTTATTCACTATTGAAAAAGTGGTCAGCCTCTCTGTTTTGAAGCTGAAAAGCCTGCTCGGACCTTTGATATTTGTAGTATTATATACAGTCTTTTTAATGGTTTTGGGATATTGACTATAACGGGTTAGTAAATGGTTACCGCAAAGTGGCTTGAACTCACATCTTTCGAATTTGTAAGATAGGCTCTGAGCCACTTGGATGCGGTAACTGTTAATATAGAATGTATTATTGAACATGTGATAAATATTGAGCGATAGACATATTAGAGAAGAGCGGAGACCTGTTTCCCTTTTTCTGCAGATCCAATGTATGCAATGCTTTGTTATTCCAATAATCCTCTTTTAATGTAACACACACAAAATGAATGAGCCCTCTTGCAACATTCTAGGACCACTGGGTCGATACAATCACCCCTGGTAAAAAAAAACATATAAACACACATTCGTGGTCTTTCTTCAGACAAAAAAAAAAAAATTCCACGTTTTTGCAGATAGGAGCTTGAAACCTCTACAGTATGGTTTTCTGTTCGGCCTAATCTCACTGTTTGATTTTCATTAAGATTATATCACTTTAAGGGGGTGTTCCCCCTTTTTTAATGTAAGGCAAGTTTTCCAAGGCTCATAGTTTTTGATGGTTAATGTTAAACTTGATGAAACTTATATATTTCAAATTAGCATAAAGATCTGATTCTTTTGATGTATCTATTGGTATCAAAATTTCGTTTTTTAGAGTTTCGGTTACTATTGAGCTGGGTCGCTCCTTACTTAAATTTCGTTACCACGAACTGTTTGATGCCTATATGGCTCTAAGATTTTAGTGTTAGAAACACGATTTTCAAATAGTATATTTGAGTAGTATTTATGCGATAGAGCTGCGTAGTGGACTACGTGGACGTTAACCACGGGCTTCAGTCATTTCTCTGGACGGAAAAAGTCTTTTTTTGAAACTGTTATCTAAGTTTTCCAGAACTGGCGGTGCTGGACCAGTCCGAATCCATCATAAAGGAGCTCAAAAAGTAACTTATTCACTATTGAAAAAAGTGGTCAGCCTCTCTGTTTTGAAGCTGAAAAGCCTGCTCAGACCTTTGATATTTGTAGTATTATATACAGTCTTTTTAATGGTTTTGGGATATTGACTATAACGGGTTAGTAAATGATTACCGCAAAGTTACTTGAACTCACATCTTTGGAATTCGAACGATAGGCTCTGAGTCACTGGGATGTGGTAACTGGTAATGTAGAATGTATTATTGAACATGTGATTAATATTGAGCGATATACAAATTAGAGAAGAGCCGAGATCTGTTTTCCCTTTTTTTGCAGATCCAATGTATGCAATGCTTTGTTATTCCAATAATCATCTTTTAATCTAACACACACAAAATGATGAATGACGTCATAATAGTGGGTTACAACTATAAATGACGTCATGGTAAAACTTTATGATAACGTCAGTTACAACTGGAGTTCGTTCTATGCTATATGATCACAAACAGGAAAAAGCCTATGGCTTTTTCTCCTTTGAAATAGTAAAAGACGGACCTCAAACAATCAAGTAGCTAACTAAGTCCAATGTATGCAATGGTTCTTTATTCCAACGATCGTCTTTTAACATTTATTTTTCTTCAGTTACTCTGCAATAGACTTCGGTCCTTATTGTAATCATTTAAAATAATGTGTAATTTCGAATGACGTCATAGATACAGAACAAACTCTTTCCCAGATTTTCCTCAGTTGCTATAAACTAGGTTTGAGCCATCTCTACAGCCATGTTACCGATGAAACTGACATAATCCCCATTTATAATTAACCAGGACGATTCCTTATATAATCTTTCTTCAACTTGCGTATAGCCTGCTTTGATCTAACCATGATTCTAATCAAGAATGAGAGAATTTTCAGTTTTGACTTTCCTTATATACTAATTATGACGTCACTCCATTCACGTCATAGCTCTAATATAAAACTATGATGATCTTATATAGTAATTATGACGTCACTGCATCAAAAATACAGTTTTTATTGGAAAAATTTATTCTCTTTTAGAAATAATTTATTTTAGTTACTATAGATTTTTAACCCAATTAATTTCCTTTAAAATGAGCTATTGAACAACCCTCTACGATGTTCCAGTGCCAAGCTATCTCTGGATACAAAAAAAAGAAAAAAATATCCCTTTTGGGGAGAATAACGTGGTTAAAGTCAATTTTCTTGATTTTCAAGCCAATATATTTCCCTTGCTGTTCAAGCCAAGGGACAGAAAGTTTCCTATACAAGGGTTTCGGACAAGGCGGTTCTAATGGTGTACTTTTTGTTTTGATCTGACTCCTTTTTTAGGAGCTATGGGTTTTTATATTTCTTAACATTGGACGTGATCGTCTCTTACTAGGTTGCTAGCTACCGCTGCAACCCGGATACTGTAGAATTTTGTACTTTTTGCCAGAAGAAAGATCACGGATACGTCTTTATTTGTTTGCCTTTTCCTCAGGGGAGATTGTATCAACCCAGAGATCCTAGAATTTTGCAATAAGGCTTATTTGAAAGGAAATTAAAAGTTCTAGTGCCTTTTTAATAAAAAAAAAATTAAAAATAGAATCACTTTTTACAAAAAAAATTGTATTTTTGATGTTAACAGTAAAGAATAAACTTCCAGCCTATAGTAACTAAAATAAGATTATAATTTCATGCTAAAAATTGATCAATATTATCAATTCGCAGGTTGTAGGAAGGTTATCTATTACTATTACTATTATAAGACGATCAAGTCCAATTATACGAAATATTATAACCCATAACTCCTAAAAATAGAGTCAGATTAAAACAAAAAGTAGATCATTAGAAATGTCTTGTCCAAAACCCCTAGATAGGAAACTTTCTGTCATTTGGCTGTAACAGCAAGGGAAAAACATTGGCTTGAAAATAAAAAAAAGTGGCAGCTGCTACAGCATTCTCCCCAAACGATATTTTTTCTTTTTTCTGGGTAGCAGCGGTAGCTTATAACCTAGAAAGAGACGATTACGTCCCATAGCAGAAACTAAAGTAACCCATAACTTCTGAAAAAAAAATCAGACCAAAACAAAAATTACAATATTACAACCGCCTTGTCCAAAACTTCTATACAGCAAACTTACCGTCCTTTGGCTTGAATAACAAAGAAAATATGTTGGTTTGAAAATCAAGAAATTTGACTTTAACCACAATATTTCTCCACAAACGGCATCTTTTTTCTTTCCGCCTTTTCTTTTTCCTCAGCTAGCTGGGCACTGGAAAATCATAGAGAGCTAAATAATAGCTCATTTTAAAGGAAATTGCTACATCTAGTCACTTTTGTAATTGAAAATAAAATACTTTTGAAAGTAGAATCAATTTTGTCAAAAAATATATTTTTGATGTATTTTCATGCTGCAATCTTTTCAAAGATATTTGAATTTTGACGCAGTCAAACAGTTCATGGTAATGAACTCTGTAGTAACAATACTTGTCTCAATAGTGACCAAAACTCTAAAAAACGAACTTTTGATATCAATAGATATATCAAAGCAAACAATTCGTGATAACGAACTGTATGTTGCAGATAACAACTGTATGAGTGACACGTCTCAATAGTAAATTCTGCTACATCTAGTTCCTTCTATAATTAAAGATAAAATATTTTTTTAATAGTTCCGGGCTCAACCGGTAGCTAGGAGCCTAATTAAAAGATATTATTCAAAGAACTACCATTGTATATATTAGACTTACTTAGCTGCTCGATTCCATATTTGTCTTATCTTATTTGTCAACTGTAAATAGAATAATTCCTGAAATCCAGGTTGAAGTGGTAGCTAGCAACCTAGTAAGAGACGATCACGTCCAACATTAAGAAATATAAAAACACCTAACTCCTAAAAAAGACTCAGAACAAAACAAATAGTACACTATTAGAACATTTGACGAGACCATCTCTTACTAGGCTGCTAGCTACAGCTGTAGTCCAGATTAATTTCTTTTGGAGTGAGCCATTGAACAACTCTGCACGATGCTCTTGTGCCAAGCTATATATGGAATATACAATTTAAAACAACTCTGCCACGAAACGTCTGATTTCTTCAACAATAAATTATCTTTGAAAAGACAGCAGTATGAAAAGATATCAAAAATACAGTTTTTGTGGAAAATTTTTTTCTGTTTCAAAAAAAATTTGTTTTAGTTACAAATGTTTTTTAACCCTATTAATTTCCTTTAAAATGAGCCATTGAACAATTTTCTACGATGTTCCAGTGCCATGCTATCTATGGAATATACAGTTTGAATATGGCTTTACCCCGAACTGTTTGATTGCTTCAAAAATCAAATATCTTTGAAAAGTATGCAGTATGAAAAAACATCAAAACTGCAGGTTTTAATTGAAAAATTTACTCTGTTTTAAAAATAATTTTTATTAGTTGCGAAAGATTTTTAACCCTATTAATTTCCGTTAAAATGAGCCATCGAACAACTCTCCCAATTTATCTTTGGAAAAGAAGAAAGAAAAAAGAAGCTTTTTGTGGAGAATATAGTGGTTAAAGTCAATTTTCTTGATTTTCAAGCTAATACATTTCCCTTGATGTTCAAGCCAAAGGACAGAAAGTTTTAAATACAGGGGTTTCAGACATGGTGGTTCTAATGGTGTACTTTTTGTTTTGATCTGACTTTTTTTTAGGAGCTATGGGTTTTTATATATCTTAATATTGGACTTGATCGTCTCTTACTAGGTTGCCTGCTATTGCTGCAACTCAGATTAATATAATTACACCCAATAAAATGGCGTAACGAGTCACCTTAAGCGAAAATAAAATCCAAACGAATTTTAAAATTTTAAGGTATTTATGTGGTTTGAATAAAAAATAATTTTTTTTTCCAGACATCATAAATATTTTTGCAGTTTGTAGTTTAATAAAGTTATTTTATTTAAAATGTTTAGGAATTATTCTAGTTTTAGTTAACAAATATTTTTTTTTGTGAAAACCCCTCAAAAATTACTGCATTTTACATAATAATGGACAATTATATACAAAAACCGTATTGACAAACATCATTTAAGAATGACTATATCGGTCCTTGATCCAATCTCGTAAATTGCAAAAATATTTATATTATCAGAGAAATAGCCTTACTATTTCAATTAAAACTAAAAAAATACATAAAATTTTTAAAATTAGTTGTATTTCTTGTTTGCTAAAAGTGACTTGATACAAAAGAAAGGTTCTTTAAGATAAAACCAATCATAAGATGAAACGGATTCTCTGTTATAATTCTAAGTCGTACAATTTAGAGAAAGAGAAAGAGAAAGAGAGAGAGAGAATGAGAGAAAAAGAGAGATTAGAGAAAGAGAGAGAGAGAGAGAGCATGAGAGAAAAAGAGAGAGTAATAGAGAGAGTGAGAGATTTAGAGATAAAGAGGAATCTAATAAGAAAGCAGAGGAAGGAGATAGATTATCAGATATATTATCTTTGTGGTAGAGATTTTATATAGCGTTTTGGAATTACATAAAATATGCCAAAAATTAGGCATATTACAACAATAAACACGAAGAAAGTTTTTACTTGAAAAATCGATTCTATTTAAAACAAACTAAAAAAATTAATTCAAATGGTATTAGATCTAGCAATTTTCTTTAAAATGTGCCATTGAACAACTCTCTACGATGTTTTAGTACCAAGCTATCTGTGGAAAAGAAAAAAGAGAAAAAACGTCATGTTAAGGCAGAAAGATGTAGAAGCTGCCACTTTTTTCGATTTACAAGCCAATATGAATTCCTTGCTGTTAGAGCCAAGGGACAGAAAGTTTCTTATATATGGATATCGGAGAGGGTGGTTCTAATGATGTACTTTTTGTTTTGATTTGATTTCTTAGGAGTTATGGGTTTTTATATATCTTAACATTGGACGTGATCATCTCTTAACAAGTTGCTAGCTACCGCTCAAACCCGGATTAATTTCCTTTAAATTGAGCCATTGAACAACTCTCTACGATGTTCCAGTGCCAAGCTATTTATGGAATATAAAGTTTAAATACAACTCTACCACAAAACTGTCTGATTGCTTCAAAAATCAAATATCTTTGAAACAGCAGCAGTTTGAAAAGACATCAAATACAGTTTTTAGTGGAAAAATTTTTCCTGTTTTAAAAATAATTTGTTTTAGTTACAAAAGGTTTTTAACCCTATTAATTTCCTTTAAAATGAGCATTGAACAACTTTCTACGATGTTCCAGTGCCAAGCTATCAATGGAATATACAGTTCTAATATAGCTTTACCATGAACTGTTTTATTGCTTCAAAAATCAAAGATCTTTGGAAAGTAAGCAGTAAGAAAATATATAAAAAATGCAGGTTTTAGTGTATAAATTTATTTTGTTTTAAAAATAATTTGTTTTGGTCTCAAAAGAATTTTAACCCTATGAATATCCTTTAAAATGAGCCATTGAACAACTCTACGATTTTACAGTGCCAACCTATCTGTGGAAAAGAAGAAAAAACAAGATGCCGTTTGTGGAGAATATCATAGTTAAAGTCAATTTTCCTGATTTCCAGGCTAATATATCCCTTGCTGTTCAAGCCGAATGACAGAAAGTTTCCTATACAGGGGTTTCAGACATGGTGGTTCTAATGGTCTACTTTTTGTTTTCATCTGACTTATATTAGGAGTTACAGGTTCTCATATATTTTAACATTGGACGTGATAGTCTTGACTTGACTTGACTTTTATTTTCAACTAATAATATATCATACTTAACTGGCACTTACAACACATTTTTTAAATAACATTATCAACAAACGTAGAAATGGTATGAACGTATGACGTTTTATTAAGCCACTATTGTGACTTGAGCAGCGTCACACAATCTTTTATCATAAACCAAAACTCATTCACTCTTTCTACTCTTTTCATACTATTCAATACAAATTAACTCAATTTAACTTTTTTTCAACTTTTTGTTTTACAACTTAATTACAATTTAACATTTAAAAAAAGAAAAAAGAAGAAAAAAAAAAATTTCATTCCCACCCAAAAAAAAATTTTTTAATATAATTTTAAACTTAAAATGGTTTTCTGACTCCCTAATGCTCTCCGGGAAACCATTCCACAAATTAACTGCATAATTTCTAATTGCAAAACTCGATCGACTCGTACTCCTTACTTCTGAGACTAAGCTTCCACGACCTCTAGTCCTATGATGATGATAATCAGAATTAAACTTAAAAAAATCTCTAAAATATTCTGGAGATAATCTATTAAGCACCTGGTAAGTAAATACTCCCGCCTGATGGTCCCTGATCTGATGAATATTTAAAATTATAAAACTAATAAAAGACTCATGCATATGCTCATACTGAACAAACTCACCCAGCACTCGAAGTGCCTTATTCTGAAGAATCTGCAGTCTTTTAATATTTGAAGAAAGATTAGATGCATAAATATAGCAACCATAAACAATAAAAGGATGAAAAACAGTATGATATATATTCCTTAAAACAGTTAAGGGTAACACGTGTTTCAAACGCTGCATCACTCCAAGACCTCGTGCAAGTTTAGAAGAAATCATATTTATGTGTTTCTTCCAACTCAAATTATTATCAACATAAAATCCTAAATATTTACTTTCAAAAACCTGTGAAAGCGACAAATTTTCAAATACTACGGAAGCACTATTTACAATTTTTCCTACCCTACTAAAAATCATATAATTTGTCTTAGAAGTATTAACAGCAAGGTAAATCAAGGAGGTAAACACCAAAAGGTTTTCCAGCGTTCGGTTTGCTTTATCCACTAGTTCTTCCAGTGACTGTGCAGAAATCGTTAAAGCAGTATCATCTGCAAATGCTGTAACAGTTGCTTCAGGCATGTAGAACCTCAGAGTATCTATTTATACGAGAAAGATTAATGGACCAAGGACTGAGCCCTGAGGAACTCCACATTTTACAGGATAGACTCCGCTAACGATGTCATCTATCATTACTTTAGTTGACCTTCCATACAAATATGATTTAAACCAATCCAAGCAAACATCTTTTATCCCCAGACTAGATAGGCGACACAGCAACAACTCAAAATCCACAGTGTCGAAGGCTTTTTTGAAGTCGACAAAGATCGTTTAAGGAATAAGACCTTTTTCTAGAGCTCCAATGATTACATCCAGAAGATGATGAACAGCATGGCTAGTAGAATGTTTACTGCGGAATCCAAATTGGCAGTCACACAATATTCCTAGTTTATCCAAATATTCATAATGTCTCCTGTGAATTATCTTTTCATAGATTTTAGAAAAAATAGGCAATAACGAAATCGGTCGCTAATTCGATAGTTCTTGTTTCTTCCCCCCTTTATACAATGGTATTACCTTTGCGAGTTTAAGACCACTAGGGACTTCGCCGGTCTGGAGCGATAGATTTATTAAGTCAGTTAGACAAGGTAATATATAAACTAGGATAGCATTTACAGCTCTAAGATTAAGTCCATCTATTCCGGCCGAGTTGGACTTCAGTCCATTCACTGTGCTCTCGATCTCCTTTGTTGTGCACTTCTCGAACGAAAAAATGCGCCCTTCGCCTCGATTATCAATAAAGGACTTCACCAGATGTCTTCTAGACTTTTTAGCTACGTCTTCCTTAATACTCGCGCCTATGTTCGTGAAATATTTTCCGAATTCATCAGCCATTTCCCGTTTATCAGTGATTTCACTTCCATTCACCATCAAACTCTTTACTCCATCATTATCATTTGTCTTCCCTTTTAAAACATCATTTATTAGTCGCCAGGTCCCTCTTGCATCACCACTTTTACCATTAAAAGCAGAAGCATAATATGCATTTTTCTGACAGCGACGCGTATGGTTAACTTTGTTTCTCACTTGCTTAAATTCTTCAAATAAACTCGCATTTTCCAGGCTCTGTAAATGTTTTTCAAAAAGCTGGTTTCGCATTTCCATCATTTCAAGCAATTCTGTGGTCACCCATGGTCTTTTACTAGGTTTCTAACTATTGCTGCAACCCGGATTAATATAATTACACCCGATAAAATGGCGCAATGAGTCATCTTAAGCGAAAGAAAATCCAAACTAATTTAAAATTTTCAGGTATTTTTCTAGTTTGAATTAAAAAATTAGAATTATTATTCAGCATCATAATTATTTTTACAATTTGCAGTTCAATTGAATTATTTTATTTAAAATTTGCAGAAATTATTCTAGTTTCAGGTAACAAATGAATTTTTTGTGAAAACCCCTAAAAAATTACTGTATTTTACATAATAATGGAAAACTATAAACAAAAACCATATTGAACAACATCATTTAAGATGAACTATATCGGTTCTTTATGCAATTTCATAAATTGCAAAAATATTTATGCTACCAGAGAAATAGCCTTACTATTTCAATTAAAACTAGAAAAATACCTTAAAAATTCTAAAGTAGTTGTATTTCTTGTTTGATAAAAGTGACTTGATACAAATGGAAGGTTTTTAAAGATAAAACCGATCATAAGGTGAAACAGATTCTCTGCTATAATTTTAAGTCATAAAATTTAGAGAAAGAGACAGAAAAAGAGAGAGAGAGAGAAAGAAAGAAAGAGAGAGACAGAGAGAGGAGGGAGAAAAAGAGAGGGAGAGAGAAAGAAAGAGAGGGAAAGAGACAGAGAGATAGAGAAAGAGAGGGAGATAGAGAGAGAGAAAGAGAGAGAGAGAGGAAGAAAGAGAACGAGGGAGAGAGTGAGAAAAAAAGAAGGAGTGAGAGAGTTAGAGAGACAAAGAAAGAGAATTAGAGATATTAAGAAGGAGATAGATTTTAAGATATGGTATAGTAAATATGATAAAACTAGCTTCCAAATTTTGGAGATGCGTATGATATGCTAAAAATTAGGCATGTTACAAGAATAAACAGGAAGAAAATTTTTACTGGAAAAGTTGATTCTATTTAAAATTAACAAAAAAATTAAAACAAATGGTACTAGATCTAGTAATTTTCTTTGAAATGTGCCATTGAGCAACTCTCTATGATGTTCCAGTACCAAGCTATATTTGGAATAAAAAAAAGGAAAAAACTGGCTGTTCAGGCAGAAAGGTGAAATAGCTGCCAGTTCTTGATTTTCAAGCCAATGTAAATCCCTTGCTCTTAAAGCCAAGGGACAGAAAGTTTCTTATAAAGGGATATCCGATAGGGTGGTTCTAATGATGTACTTTTTGTTTTGATCTGACTCTATTATTAGGAGTTATGGGTTATTCGTTTTTTAATATTCAACGTGATTGTCTCTTACTATGTTGCTAGCTACCACTGCAACCCGGATATCTTGTAGACATATAAGCTTGTATAAATATTGCATTCACTTATTACGTCATATATGGTTTTGACCTACATGATTATGACGTCATTCGTCAAGCCTGTACATGAAAATGCAGAAATGCAGTTTGTTTGTCAAAATTGATTTTATTTTAAAGATAGTTATATTTTTAATTACAAAACATACTAGATGTAGCAATTTCCTTGCTATAATGAGCCATTATAAAGCTCTCTAAGATTTTCCAATGCCCAGCTAGCTGAGGAGAACAAAACAGAAAAAACTTTCTTTTCTGCTTTTCTGCTTTAGTATAGCAAGACGTCGCTCTTTATTATAAAATTTCAATAGTTGAATACTTTCTATTATTTTTTGTACACATAAAAGATAGTATTTAAGTTTTTTCTAAGTCTAGCCTCATATTTACTACAGTCCTGGATCTATTTACCCATTTTTTTCTATAATTTCTTACAAATAAACTTGTTTGCCTGTTATTTAGCTAGAGTCGAAAAGTGCTTGGACTGGCTAATGAAACAGGATTGTACGTTTTCATCAACCTGTCACTTCTATTAAAATTCTTGTAGAATTTGATGACTTTGTTTTTATATTTTTCTCATCTGTTCCTTACGAGAAGAAAAATCAATCCCTTTGTATCTTTTCAACATATTGTAAACAATAATCTTTTCAGTATGATTTCCGCAATATATCAGTTTTTGGCAATCAATTTGACAATGTCTTGTTTTTCTCGTATTTCTCTTTGCTTTTGCCAGCCAGCTGTGTAGCTCAACTTTGATATCGTTTTTTATTCCTAATTTCCCTTTTCTTACTAGTGAAACTATTACAATAAATATTTGTCCTATTGATTTAAATTTCATCTAACACTTTTGTGTTTAAGCAACGTATCAAGTATTAAGTACCTAAGAAAATAAAACAAATTTTTAAATTTTCAGGTTTTTTTCAAGTTTAAATTACAAGATTAAGATAATTGCTCAGATACCATAAATATTTTGGCAGTTTATAGATTTATCAATTCTGAACTAAAACTAAAATAAAATAAAAATTGATTTTTTTCAATTTTAACGTAATCGCTCAATACGTCATATATTGTTTATTACATATTCAAAATCATCATAAGAATGTAAAAATTATGTTTTTTTGAGTTTCGATTACAATTGAGGCAAGTTGCTCTTACTATACAGTTCTTTGCCATGAATTGTTTGATAATAACCCTGATTACTAACACGAAAAATCCAATGGCTTTTTATTATTTGGAATAGTTTGAGACGAACTTCAAAGAATCTGGCAGCTAACTAAGTCCAATATATGCAATGATATGGTATCCTAATGATTGTTTTATAATGACAGTGAAAACTAATGTAAAATAAAATTATTTATTTTTTTACGTCAAGTCACCCATTACGTCATATATGGTTATTCTTGTCGAAAGATAAACGTGAATAGATATTCCATTCACTTATTACACCATATATGGATATAGGAGAAAAATCAATCCCGTTATATCTTTTCAACAGGTTGTTAACAGTAACCTTATCAATGTGATTATAATTACTTTATATTCATTCTTTATTATAATGTATAATTCTTGATACCTTTCTATTACTATCAAGAGTAACATATGCACTTGCTGGTGCATTTGCATTATTAGCATTTTTGTGTTGTTCTTGACGATCTTGGGTCGGTGGAATGACACGAAATATATCACTGTGATCAAGTTTCGCATTAATATTTAATTTTTTCTCTTTTGTTGACACCACTGGTCCAACACTAGTTATCCTTTTCTTATTTTTGGGATAAATTTCTATTAATAATGGTTCTTCAACTGAAGGGATTCTCATTCTTTTTCTGGGACCTCCAGCAATGGAAATTTTTTTTCTTTGAGTCTGTTGTCCTTTAGAGTTTACTTCATTTGTTATACATACTTCATCTGGTGTACCTCTGAGTTGTCTTTCTGGGAACTCAAACAATGGAAGATCTGTTCTATAAATTTGTCTCAAACGGTTGTACTCAATTAAAGCATCAACATCGCAATAAATCTTTGTGCTATCAAATTCTACTAGATGTAAACCTGCACTAGTGGTCACACGGGAAAGAGCAACGTACATCATACCTGGACCAAAGCAACGATTACCTGCGTCAACAATTTCACACATTAAACTTAGTCCTTGGGACTTGTGTATTGTAATGGCAAACGCCAGTTGAAGAGGAAATTGTCTTTGCGTGTAAAAGACTTGCTTCAAAACTTCGAAGCGCACGGTTTCTCTGCCAATTTCAACCGGAAATTCCAGTCCGTCAAATTTTACAAGAACTCCAATTATTTCTCCGTTTGGTAGCAACTTGAAGCTTGTTACTGTACCCATTGATCCATTTACTAGCCCCTTAGCAACACAAATATTTCTTTGAAGCATTACACGTGCACCTACTGCAAGTAACAAGCTCATGAAAGAACCGGCTGTTCTTTTTCTATCGTTGCAAAAGTTTAAAACAGTGTTTGCTGCTTTCTGTTCGATTCGTTTGTCGTCAACAACTGAAGAGAGTCGATCACCTGCAGAGAGTTTAACGTAGTCTGAGCAGCTTTTTGTAAGAAGTAACTCGTTAACTACCATACAATTTTCATTGGTGGGCATAAGAATGACAGGTCTATTTCCCTCTTCATACAATTTTGAGCAAAGATCTATTATTTCGTCATTTGAAGCTCTGTAGGAGTTCCCAATTTTTCTCTTTTAAAGACTATTCAAATTTTCACCAGTGCAAAACCCCTGTCTAATTTCAGCAAGTGTATTAGCATAACTCTTATCCATCTTTTGTCTCACATTTATGCTTAGTTCCTCATACTCAAATAGATGCCAGAGGTTAAAAGTACCAACTGATCGGATCCTGTTTTTTACTTCTAGTCGTGTGAGAGGCATATAAGGAGGATTACCACTTACTGGTCTTAATTGAAGAAAATCTCCCAAAAATACGCATTTAGCATTGCCCATTGGCAAATCAACTGCCAATATTTTTGATAGTCTTAAATGAATGTAGGTTAAAAGAAGAGACGAAACCATACAAATTTCATCAATAATAAAAACTCTTGTCTCCTTAAGTGTCTTTTTCAAAGTGAGAAGTTTTTCAGTGGAGAGAGGTGTGTATTTTCCGGTATTTTCCTGATCAATAGCTAAACTTAAACAACTATGTATTGTTAAACCATTTATGCTATGTGCAGCAATACCAGTAGGTGCCATAACTACAACGGGACAATCTTCATTCTTGAACATGTTGCAAAGTAGTCTTCTCACGACACTGATAACCCTAGATTTTCCTGTACCCCCACATCCAGATACAATCAACTTCAAAGATGTTGCACCATTGCGCTTGGTAACTGAGTCAAAAATTTTGTCAACTACTCTCTTTTTATCAATATTGAGCGACTCATAATCATTTTTCAGCCTGTCTTTGGTGTCATCATTTAAAATCTGTTTTTTTGCGTCTAACAAATCCTCCATAGCATCTGCTGCTCTGTCAATGACTCCTCCCTGAATTGCATTTTCTGGGTCATCTTCAATGTTTTCATCAATATTTTCTGCCTTCAGAATTTCTTTTGCTCGTTCTCGGACCCTTTCTTCAAATTCTATATCGCTTTTCCTCTTAACAACAAATTTTTCGTGGTAAGCTACCATGTCGGGATAGTTTACACTTTCAACACAGTAGGTTTCGTAGTTGTTATTTCCACTGACTACTAGTTCATTTTCATTTCGCCAAGGTTTAAACAATTTTAAAAGATCTCCATAGTAAGCATTTTTCTTCTCGTCAGTTTCAAATGGGTTTACCTTTCTGTGCTGTATGATATACGGTTTAAAAAGCCTTTTTCTGAGGTAGAAGTAACCGTCAGTAAACATCATATTATCATCAGTACCATTACGCTCCTGTTCATACCAAGACAATAACTGAAAAAGACTGATATTTTCCATATGTTCCGGTCTTTTAGGGTAGATATCAATAACCCAGTGGGCAATGTACAAATCACTACTCTGTGGATAATTTTTAGCAAGCTGTTCAAGCACCTCATACCTTTTCAGTGTCCTCTTCATCTCGCTCTTTTTCGCAAGGTCAATATATCTAAATTGCCTAGAAATACTATACAATTTAGTACCAAGAAGCCTATCAGCAGCTTCAACTGCTCCAACTTGACGGGTTTTTATGGACTTCAACAAGTAGGACATAGTTCGTTGACCAAGACTTTTGCATGCATTATTTACTTCCTCCCACATTGCTTCTATTTCAACACTCTCTGCTTTTGTCATGTAATCGGTAATGTAATACGGTAATTTAGAGCCCAAATGGCCAATATATTGAACATCAATGTTTGCTTGATTAGCAATAAGTAACGCAGGAGAATATCCATTTATATAACGCTCGTCATCTCTTCGAAGCAGATGATATATTCTTTTTCTTGCATTTTTATGTTCTGTACCATGAGCCAAGCAGTCAAGGATGTCATATAATTCTGTTCGTTCCTTTGTAGGACGAGGAAAACCAAACTTACAATACGTAACCTATCTTTCTCTTTTTCTCTTATATTTTCTTTGACAGTATGTATTACAGCGGTGCACTTGATGGTCTCTGACCATTTTGTGAAGAGTTGGACTAGTCAATCTATTTGGTATTTCACAAGTTATAATACTGTTGATATACTGAATCACTTCAGATGCTGTTGATTTCCCAATAATAGGAGCATCTTCAATCCACAACACACATTGTACATGAGGCGCACCTCATTTCTGATACTCGATACGCCAGAAATGATCCTTAATGTTACCAAACAAAGGATTTGTCTTTGAACAAATTAGCTCATTAAATATAGGTGTCCATTTTTTGTCAAAGTGCATGGAAACTGCAACTGGATCTAGACACTTCAACTCTGCTGGGGTCATTTTTTCTACACCAGGTAAGTTCTTATGGACAGTCCGTAAATAGTCAATAAATTCAGGAGAGTACCGCTCAGCACATGAAACTGTCAGAAACAAAGTCGGTGGACCCAATTGCTCAATCTTTGACTTTACTTTATTGGAAAGAGATTGAAAATACTGCTGAGATCCTCTGATTTTTGATTGAACAGAAAACAAAGTTGCTTCCATCTCTCCATCACGGGAATGAAGCCTGTCTATAAATTGACGAGCAATTTGATTTGGTTTCACAGTCCGCAACATATGACCAACGCTATTACACATGTAAGAGAATTCTTGCAATTGGAAGCTGTGAAAAAGAAACTGTTTGTCAAGACGAAACTTAGTATGTCTGTTAAGAAGCCTTGATTTAAAATATTCTGCATTCCTAATCCGAAATGGTCTTGCCTTGTCACGCAAGCCATATTTGCCTTTCGGGAAAAGATTTGGAAACACTTTTAGATCAAGTTCTTCCTGAAATAAGTCTTCGCTCTCACCTTTTAGTTTCTTGATTTGAAATTGGTCAGTACCAGGATCTTTCATTTGCTTAAAATCTTCAATGAAGTCTTTTGGAACCGCTGAATTGAGAGGCTGGACAGAAAAATGTTCAACCAATGTAGATTTTGCGCTTTCTGTCAGTTTCTGAAGGATTGCAGCTTCCGGTATTTCAGGTAAATTATCAACACCAACCGCTTTTTCAGCAAGACGGGCTTCAAGTATTTTTTTTTAATCTTCTAAGGTGTATGCATGTATTGTTTTATAGAGACTGTTGTTCTCTCTTAACCACAACAGTGCTTCATGGACTTTTCTCAGATCTATTAGTGCAGTCCAAACATTCTTGTTGTAAGTAGGCTGACCATTGACAATGACTACAAAACTATCAATGTTAAGAAGTTTTTCAGGCTGAATATCTGCATTTGCTTGCACATCAACAGGTAGATATACTATTCTCCCCTTAAGAGCGTCAACAAGTTCTGTTCTAGGTCTCTTCAATGCAGTTACTTGCCCTAATCTGACGATAGTAAGACAAGGCATTACAAATCGAATCATTGCAATTTCAAAATTATTTAAACACTTTATACATTCCGGTTTACAGTCTATATGAAGGTTATTTAATACTGATCTGACATTCTCCTGACTTTTCAACATTTTTCCAGCACAGTAATCACAGACAAAGAATGAATCTATGACATCCTCTTTCCAACCTGTACATTGAATTAGTTGTTCTCTGTCATCTTTGGGTATGTCCTATTGTAGGTGTTCTAAAATCGTGGCCATCATTACATCAAAACCTTTCTTATTTGAAATGGATCTTAGACTCTTCAATTGGTATTTTGTCTTTATCTGCTCACAACTGTCACAATGCATTGTGGGGTATACATCCCTAATGTTAGCTACCTTATCAAGGCTCTCACCAAATAATTTTATTATTGTATTTTCATCCACAGAAACTCTAATATTGCTATCACCGTAAATGAAGTCTTGACTATTATTACGACAGAGTCTACTTGACACTTCTTCTATGTAATGACTTAGTTCCTTGTACGAGCCCTCGACTTTTAGTAGATTAATATGTTGTATAATCTTACATTTTGATACTGCCTTATATACGCTATTAATGAAACAGTTCAAGACAGGAAAATGTGGAGCTAGTGCCCTTAGAGAACGCAAATAGCTCTGACATCCCTCATTTGGGCTACAGTATAACGAATGCCCATGCTTTCTTGTGTCCCTGTAATTGATTTCACAATAATCCAAGCCGCCAAGGTAGAAATTAACCACTTTGTCAGTTGAAAATTTTAATGCTATATTATTTTCAAGGATATCAAAAAGAATTTGACATAATTCAATATCCGTCGGATAGAGCTTGCAGATATCAGGGTGACATTGCCAAGTAACCTGCTGCCCAATTTTTGGTTTTGAATGTTTACTCAGATTGTTATAGGTGACTTTTGCCATCATAATTTCCTTGTCAGATCTAGATTCAGAGCATTTTTCAATAGTTGTCTCGTACTTTTCAGGACAGTTTGTTCTACTACACAGAGAATTTTTTGCCAAATATTCAGTAGAACTAAAAGAACTGTTTAAAACACAGTTAGAAATGCTTTTTTCTTGAGTCGGTGTTCCAGGAATTTGTTCTAAATCATTAGTCTTACAAACACATATACTAATAACCCTAACAGGCTCGTTTTCGCCATAATTGAAAAACATTGCTTTTCCTTCGCTGTTGATAGGTATGCTTGTATATATGTTTTTATTGCTGCTACATAAACTGCAATTGCTCCTTCCAAAATTAATATACGAATTTTCAAAGAAGTACGCCTCCGTATATTCACTGTGTTGTCGAGCATTTTCCATTGCATCTGTAAACTGTTCCGCAGTTGCCAATCCATACCTTGGAAGCTTTTCATTAAACTGACAACATTTCTTTTGGATATTACTATGAAGCTTTGCCAAGGAATTTCTAGCCGACATTTCAACAGCATCCGCTCTTTCAAAGAGAATTTTAATCTGTAATTTTGAATACTTTTCGTGATCCTGGTAAAACATGCGTAAAATGTTTCTCAATTTACGAAGATCAGCCTGCATTTTTGCCATCTTCTTGTATTTCTGAATGTAATTTTTCCCTTTGTCCTTATGCGTTCTTCGGTACAACCTCGCAGAGAATTTAATTTTTTCATTATAGCTTTTGTCACCCCAGTATCTACCCATTATTCTGGTAGCAACTTTTTTCTTATGTCTGTTTCGGTAATCTTCATCATTATCATACCGTTCCTTGCTCTTTTGTCTAGCCTGCTCAATTGTTGCTTCTCTATAAAGTTTATCATTGTGATAACGCTCCTTGATCTTTTGTCTAGCCTGCTCAATTCTTGCTTCTCTGTAATGTTCATCATTACCATACCGTTCCTTGATCTTTTGTTTGGCTTTCTAAATTTTTTCTTTTCTTTATTCTTCCTCATTGTGATACCGGTCCATGCTCTTTTGTCTAGCCTGCTCAATTGTTGCTTCTCTATAAAGTTTATCATTGTGATAACGCTCCTTGATCTTTTGTTTAGCCTGCTCAATTCTTGCTTCTCTGTAATGTTCATCATTACCATACCGTTCCTTGATCTTTTGTTTGGCTGTCTCAATTTTTGCATGTCTATAATCTTCATCATTGTGATAACACATCTTGCTGTTTTCTTTTGCTCTCTCAATTATTACTTCTCGATACGCCTGGTCGGTTGAATACCTTTGTTTTGCTCTCTCAATTATTACTTCTCGATACACCTGGTCGGTTGAACACCTTTGCTTTTTTCTTTTCAAGTTACTATATCTGTTGTTTGTGTAGTACTCTTTTTTCAACTTGCGTATAGCCTGCTTTGATCTAACCATTATTCTAATCAAGAATGAGAGAATTTTCAGTTTTGACTTTCCTTATATACTAATTATGACGTCACTCTATTCACGTCATAGCTCTAATATAAAACTATGATGACGTCCATTATTTATCTAGTAGGGTTTCAGACAAGGTATTTCTAATGATGTACTTTTGTTTTGATCTGACTCTATTTTTAGGAGTTTTGGGTTTTTATATTTCTTAGCATTGGACTGATCGTCTCTTACTAGGTTGCTAGCTACTGCTGCAACCCAAATTCACATATATATTTATTTATGAGAGGCAGCCTGGCCGAGTGGTCCAAGGCACTGGTGTTAGCCACCAGTCTCTTCAGAGGCGTGGGTTCAATTCTTACCGCTGGTATACGATTATGTTTGAAAGACTGCAGTGTGAAAAGACATCAAAATGCAGTTTTTGGTGGAAAAATTTATTCTCTTTTAGAAATAATTTATTTTAGTTACTATTGATTTTTAACCCAATTAATTTCCTTTAAAATGAGCTATTGAACAACCCTCTACGATGTTCCAGTGCCAAGCTATCTCTGTATAAAAAAAAAGAAAAATAAAAAGAAAAAAAAAAAAGAAAAAAATATCCCGTTTAGGCCGAATGTTGTAGTAGCTGCCACTTTTCTTGATTTTAAAGCCAATATATTTCCCTTGCTGTTCAAGCCAAGGGACAGAAATTTTAATATGCAGGGGTTTCGGACAAGGCGGTTCTAATGGTGTACTTTTTGTTTTGATCTGACTCTTTTTTTAAGAACTATGGGTTTTTATATTTCTTAACATTGGACGTGATACTAGGGTGCTTCTTACTAGGGTGCTAGCTACCGCTGCAACCCGGATAATATCTGCTGAATTACTTACCTATACTATAATTAAGTGACCTATAAAATTAAGTATAGGCAAGAGGTCGTTCTTTACTGTACCAACATATTTTCCTTGCAGTTCAAGCCAAATAACAAAAAGTTTACTATACAGAGGTTTCGTACAAGGCGGTTCTAATGGTGTACTTTTGTTTTGATCTAACTTTTTATAGGAGTTATGGGTTTTTATATTTCTTAACATTGGACGAGATCGTCTTGCCAAGCTATCTGTGGACGAGCCTAACAGGCTCGTTTTCGCCATAATTGAAAAACATTGCTTTTCCTTCGCTATTGATAGGTATGCTTGTATATATATATATTTTTATTGCTGCCACATAAACTGCAATTGCTCCTTCCAAAATTAATATACGAATTTTCAAAGAAGTACACCTCCGTATATTCACTGTGTTGTCGAACATTTTCCATTGCATCCATAAACTGTTCCGCAGTTGCCAGTCCATACCTTGGAAGCTTTTCATTAAACTGACAATATTTCTTTTGGATATTACTATGAAGCTTTGCCAAAGCATTTCTAGCCGACTTTTCAACAGCATCGCTCTTTCAAAGAGAATTTTAATCTGTAATTTTGAATACTTTTCGTGATCCTGGTAAAACATGCTTAAAATGTTTCTCAATTTACGAAGATCAGCCTGCATTTTTGCCATCTTCTTGTATTTCTGAATGTAATTTTTCCCTTTGTCCTTATGCGTTCTTCGGTACAACCTCGCACATAATTTAATTTTTTCATTATAGATTTTGTCACCCCAGTATCTACCCATTATTCTGGTAGCAACTTTTTTCTTATACATTTTTCGGTAATCTTCATCATTGTGATAACGCTCCTTGATCTTTTGTCTAGCCTGCTCAATTGCTGCTCCTCTATAAAGTTTATCATTTTGATAACGCTCCTTGATCTTTTGTTTGGCTGTCTCAATTTTCGCATGTCTATAATCTTCATCATTTTGATAACACATCTTGCTGTTTTGTTTGATTACATCTCGATACGCCTGGTCGGTTGAATACCTTTGCTTTTTTCTTTTCAAGATGTTGTCTCTGTTTTTTGTATAGTACTGTTTTTTCAAATTACGTATAATAACTCGCTTAGAAGGCATCTTATTACAAAACAAGAAATAATATTTTCATCTAATTAACACTTCTTATGCCTCGTATTGAGTATCCATAACCTAACAAATTGTAAAACTAATTTTTAAATCAGGTACTTTGTTAGTTTGAATGAAAAGATTAAAATTATTGCTCAGATATCATAAATATATTTGCAGTATACATAATAACTTTAGCGATTCTAAACTGAAAAATTAAATATAAATTAAAAAATGGAATTTTTTGGTCTGAAACTACATAGTCAATCCCACATCGGGCAGTTAGAACCTAACCAAAAATAAAACTAATTTTAACATTTTAAGGTATTTTTCTAGCTTGAATTGAAATATTCGAACTATTGCTCGGATACCATGGACATTTTTGCAGTTTACACAAGCTGCAAAGAACGCACAGGCTGATCTTTGTAAATTGAGAAAAATTTTACGAATGTTTTACCGGGATTACGAAAAATATTCAAAATTAAAGATTAAAATTATATCTGAAAGAATAAATTTTGCTGAAAAGTCTGCTAGAGATGCTTTCGCAAAACTTCATAGTAATATCCAAAAGAAATGTTGCATGCTTAGTGAAAAGCTTCCAAGGTATGGACCGGCAACAGTGGAACAGTTTACAGATGTAATGGGAAATCTTATACATCAATGTGAATATATGGAGGCATAATTGTCCTTTACTTAGTTTCAGCTTAAATTCTAAGATCGAGCCTTTATGTAATACTAACTACATCCAGCGACTATGACGTCATTGATCAATATTGTATATAAAAAATTAAGTTTTTCGTAAAAAATAATTAATTAAAATAAAAAATTAAGTGCAAAAGGCGCTAGATCTAGAGATTTCCTTTAAAATGAGTAGTATGTAACCTTATACTTCTGTACCCTGTATAGCCATTTCAACGTTATTCTATAGAAGCCCTACACCTTTTCAAAGAGAGTGAGTATCCTCTCACATGGCCTTATACTTCTGTACCCTGTATAGCAATTTCAACGTTATTCTATAGAAGTTCTACACCTTTTCAAAGAGATTCAGAGCTCCCTCACATGGCATATGGAATTCTATGGAAGCTATAGCAAGGACTGGTTTGGTGGGTACAATCTGGTTTGGTGGATATAGTCTGGATTAGTTTTTCAAAGAGAGTGAGTATTTGACATTTTTGCAAAAAGAGATTCGCAAATTGGACACTATGAACGATATTAATTAATGTTTTGAATAATAGGAGTGTGAATGATTCTAATTAGTAATTGGATTGTATGAAGGGGGAGAAAAAAAAGTATTAAACTGATTAGTAGTTAAGGTAACCCCGAAGGAGTTTTTAACTAAGTTAATTTGTTATAAATTTGAAACATCATCAGTCTATGAAAATGACTAACTACGATAGAATGACATTGTGACTTGACCTAGCTTTACCTTTCCGATGTGGTCTGTATAATACACAAGTGATGTTTGATAAGTATTGTCAATCTAAAATAGGATCTAACATTCCCTTCGTTCCCCCATTTTACATGCACACGAAAACTTACACACACACACATGAAAACTTGCACACACACGCCAAAACTTACTCACACACCCGAAAAATTACACATACACGCAAAAAATTACACACACACACACACGAACACACACACACACACCAACCCACAAAAAATTAAAAAACCAAACAAAAAATTACATGCAGACAAAAATTTAAATTCACACAAAAACTTACACACACACACACACACACACACACACACACACAAAACTTAAACACACACACACATAAGAAAACTCACACACACACGCCAAAACTTACACACACACAAAAACTTAAACACACACACACACACAAAAACTTACACATGAACTCAAAAAAAACACACACACACACTCACAAAAACTTGCACACACACACACACACACAAAACTTACACACACACACACGAAAAATAACACACACACCCAAAAAGTTACACACAAAAACTTACACACACACACACACACAAAAAAAAACTTACACATGCACACGAAAACTAACATGCACACAAAAACTTACATGCACACAAAAACTAACACACACACACACACACACAAAAAACTTAAAAAAAAAAACACACTAAAACACAAACACATACGAAAAAAATTACACACCCACAAAAACTTACATACACAAACACAAAAACAAAAACAAAAACAAGAACACAAAAAAAACTCACACACACACACAAAAAAACTAACAAACACACACAAAAACTTACACACACACACACACGAAAACTTACACACACACACGCCAAAACTTACACACACAAAAACTTACACAGGCACACTAAAACTGACACACACACACACACACGAAAACTTACACACACACGTCAAAACCTACACACACACACACACACACAAACTTACACATACACACACACACACACACAAAAACATACACAAGCACACGAAAACTTACATGCACACAAAAACTTACATACACACAAAAACTTACACACACACACAAACACACACACACACAAACACACACACACACACACACACACACACACTATCAATTACACACACACACGCAAAAAATTACACACACACAAAAACTTACACACACACACACACACACACACAAAAAAAACTAACACACAACAAAAACTCACACACACATGCACAAAAACTTACGCACACACACACACACATACAAAACTTACACACACACACACGAAAACTTACACAAACATGCAAAAACTTACACACACACAAAAACTTACATAAATACACATACAAACAAACACACACAAACACCCCCAAAAAAACTAAAACACAAAAAAAAAAAACCACACACAAAACCATAAAATAAAACAAACACACACACAAAAACTTACACCCACACACAAAAGCTTACACACACAAAAACTTACACACACACAAAAATCTTACACCCACACGCAAAAACTTACCTGCACACAAAAACTTACATGCACAAAAAAACTTACACACACACACAAAAACTTACACACACACACAAAAACTTACACACACAAAAACTTACACACACAAACACTCACACAAACACACACACACACACACACTCTCCCACAAACACACACAAAAATAAACACAAACACACATACAAACAAACACACACACATACACACATAAACACTTACATGCACACAATCATACAATACTATACTCACACACACACAAACACAAACAAAAACTTACACACACACACGTCAAAACTTACACACACAAAAGCTTAGACACACAAAAACTTAGAAACACACACACACACTACACACAAACTTACACCCACACGCAAAAACTTACATGCACACAAAAACTTACATTCACACAAAAACTTACACCCACAAAAACTTACACACACATTCACAAAAACTTACACACACACACACAAAAACTTACACACACACACACGATAACTTACGCACACACACACTAAAGCTTACACACACACACAAACCAAAACTGACACACACACAAAAACTTACACACTTACCATATCACAGTTACATTGTCTTAATTTTTCAAATTTCATTTTGATTTTCTGTCTTGGACTGCAAAAATTGAAATATTTCATTAGTGACTTGTTGTGCTTTACCGTCTCACAGTTACATTCCCTTGATTTTTCGAAGTTCATTTTGAATTTCTGCCATGAAATGCAAGAGTTGGAAAACTGGGCTCTTAGTCCGCCAGATCGAATGGTGGAAATCCAATAGCTCAGTAGTGGTCTCCCAGTCCACCAGCCTGAATCGTGGAAATTCACTAGCACCGAATTGGGGTCTTAGTCCACCAGCCTGAATGGTGGAAACCCACTGGCTCAAGAGTGGGGTCTTAGTCCACCAGGCTGACCGGCGAAAATTCACGGTTTATGTTAGATTAGGTTAACTTATTATGATAGTTCGTGATAAGTTAACCTAACATTTTCTGGTGAGGAGGGTTAGGTTAGGTGAGAGTAAGCTAGGTTGGGTTAAGTTAGGTTAGGTTAGCCCAATGCACGCTTCACTTAGGCTAGCCTAAGTTAGGTGAGAAACAGGCGAAAAGTCAGGTGTATGATTAGGTTAGGTTAGGAAAGATTAAATTAGGGTAGGTTAAGTTAGGTTAGACTAGGTTAGCCTACGTACACGCGTGAATTTCTGTCTTGAAATGCAAGAGTTGGAAAATTGGGGTCTTAGTCCACCAGCCTGAATGGTGGAAATCCACTAGCTCAATATTGGGGTCTCAGTCAACCAGTCTGAATGGTGGAAATTCAATGTTTAAGTTAGGTTAGGTTAACTTATCATGAGAGAACC
>NC_142794.1:81484459-81508839 GCF_049724085.1 Artemia sp. Qi Xiang Cuo
AGAGCAAACTAAACCTCCCAAATCATGATTTTCTGACAACACATAACTATGAAAGACTAAGAAATCTAGCTCAGAAAAGTCAAAAATAGCAAATTAACCATCCCAAATCATAGGTTTCAGTCAACACATACATACGAATGGCTAAGAAATCTAGCACAGAAAAGTCAAAAAATAGCAACCCACACATCCCAAATCATAGGTTTCACACACCACACACCTATGAAAGACTAAGGAATCTGGTTATGAAAAGTCAGAAATAGTAATTTACATATCCCAAATCATCATATTCAGACAACACTCACCTATGAACGTTTAAGAAACCTAGATCAGAAAAGTCAAAAATAGCAAACTACTCATCCCAACCTATAGGTTTCAGAAAACTAACACATATGATTGACTAAGTAATCCAGGTCAGAAAAGTCAGAAGTAGCAATCCACCCATCCCAAATCATAGGTTTCATACAACACATAACTATTAAATTCTAAGAAATCCAGCTCATAAAATTCAAAAATATAAAACTACATATCCCAAATCATAGGTTTCAGTCAACACACACCAACGAAAGACTAAGAAACCTAGCTCATAAAAGTCAAAAATAGCAAACTACTCATCCCAAACTATTGGTTTTAGACATCATTCACCTACGAAATACAAGAAAACATTAGCTCAGAAAAGCCTGAAATAGCAAACTACACATCCCAAATCACAATGTTCTAACAACACATACATATGAAAGTCTAAGAAACCTAGCTCAGAAAAGTCTAAAATAACAAACTACACATCCCAAATCATAGGTTTCAGACACCATACACCTATGAAAGACTAAGAAATCCAACTCAAAAAAGCCCGAAAAATTAATTTACATATCCAAAATCATAAGTTTCAGACATCATTCACTTTCGAAATACTAAGAAACATTAGCTCCGAAAAGTCTGAAATAACCAACTACTGATCCCAAACTCGAAGTTTCAGACAACAAACACCTATGAGTGACTAAGAATCCTAGCTCTGAAAAGTCTAAAAAGGAAACTTCAACTCCCAAATCATAATTTTCAGAAAGGAGAAACCTATGAAAGGCCAAGAAATCTAGCTCAGAAAAGTCAAAAATAGCAAATTAACCATCCCAAATCATAGGTTTCAGTCAACACACACCAACGATAGACTAAGAAACCTAGCTCAGAAAAGTCAAAAATAGCAAACTACTCATCCCAAACTATTGGTTTCAGACAACATTCACCTACGAAATACTAGAAAACTTTAGCTCAGAAAAGCCTGAAATAGCAAACTAAACATCCCAAATCATAATTTTCTAACAACACATATCTATGAAAGGCTAAGAAACCTAGCTCAGAAAAGTCGAAAATAGCAAACTACACATCCCAAATCATAGGTTTCAGACACCACACACCTATGAAAGACTAAGAATCATAACTCTGAAAAGTCAAAATAGCAAACTACATATCCCATATCAAAAATGTCAGACACTACACACCTATGAAAGACTAAGAAATCCAACTCAAAAAAGCCCGAAATATTACTTTACGGATCCCAAATCATAAGTTTCATACAGCATTCACCTACGAAATACTAAGAAAACTTAGCTCAGAAAAGTCTGAAATAACCAACTACTCATCCCAAACTCGAAGTTTCAGACAACAAACACCTATGCGTGACTAAGAATCCTAGCTCTGAAAAGTCAAAAAAGCAAATAACACCTCCCAAATCAAAATTTTCATAAAGCACATACCTATGAAAGGGTCAGAAATCTAGCTCAGAAAAGTCGAAAATAGCAAACTAAACATCCCAAATCATAGGTTACAGTCAACACACACCAGCAAACGTCTAAAAAACCTAACTCAGAAAAGTCAAAAATAGCGGACTACTCATCCCAAACTATTGGTTTCAGACAACATTCACCTACGAAATACTAGAAAACTTTAGCTCAGAAAAGCCTGAAATAGCAAACTAAACATCCCAAATCATAATTTTCTAACAACACATATCTATGAAAGGCTAAGAAACCTAGCTCAGAAAAGTCGAAAATAGCAAACTACACATCCCAAATCATAGGTTTCAGACACCACACATCTATGAAAGACTAAGAAAACCAACTCAGAAAAGTCAAAAATAGCAAACTAAATATCCCCAAAAATATGATTCAGTCAACACACACCAACGAACGGCTAAGAAACCTAGCTCATAAAAGCCTGAAAAAGAAAACTACTCATCCCAGACTATTGGTTTCAGACAACATTCACCTAGTAAATACTAGTAAACCTTAGCTCATAAAATCCTTAATTAACAAACTACACAGCCAAAATCATCAGTTACCGACACCACACATCACCCCATGACGGGGGACCGGGGGGGACCTTTGGGACCCAGGGAGGACGTTTGGGGATCTGGGGGCCCTTGAGGCGTATGTGGTCTGTTGAGCGCCCTGGGGGACCTTTGGGGACGGGGGCGGGCCTTTGGGAGCCCAGTGGACCTTGGTGGACCGGGGGACCTTTGGGGGCCGGGGGAGGGCCTTTGGGGTACATGGAGGGCCTTTGTGGCACAGTGAGGGCCTTTGGGGGTCCGGGGGGGGGGCAGTTGGGGCCCGGTGGGGGGCCTTTGGGAGCCCGTTGGTCCTTTGGGAGCTCGATGGGCCGTTGGGGGGCCCGGGGATGGCCTTTGGAGGTCTGGGTGGGCCTTTGGGGGCGCCGGTGGCCCTTTGAGAGCTTGGGGGACCTTTGAGGACCGGGGGCTTCCTTCGGGGTTGGGGTAGGAGGATTGGAACCCTTTGGGGTTGGGTTATAGGACCTCACAACACTGTTCAAATGAAACTTGTGTATTTTAACGACCACAGAGTCTCACCATTAAATTCTCTTCTAAAATCTTTTCGAAAATTATCTTCTAAAATGTCTCTAACTGTTTCGCCGAAATAGTTCCATAACCTGTCTAAAACAGTTTCGCCCAAATAATCCCTAAACGTAATTTCAGCGTGTTCCTTTTGTTTGGCATCCCTGTGCTTTCACATTTGAAATTACAAAAGATACCCTTTCGCGCGCTAAGACAATTCATCGCTAAGATGTTTCTTGGAGAATTGTTTCCATGGCCTTTGGCTATTAATATCCTTTTGGTTGAACTCCAAAGAGTTGTTTCCGAGTCAAAGACATTAATGACTTGGATCTATTCCTGGAGAATCGTTTCTAGGCGGAAATTTTTAAAGTCTGACAGATGATGTCATTGATTGATTGATCTGTCATGAAAGGGGAAATTAATTTGTTGTTTCTATGGGGAATTATTGATTCACGATAGGTGAATTGAGGTCGATAGCACAGGTGTTCCAAGGTCGATGTTGTTGTTGTTGTTGTAAGTGCACGCTCTCAGCGAATGTCAAGGTCGATGTTGTTGTTGTTGTTGACACACTTTGATTACGCAATCAATTTCTCAGAAATCCATCTCCCCTAGGGACTCTATGCCCATATTTGGACCATAAACCACGTGGTTCGTTCTGTAGTCAATAAGGCCCTTCTACTGGTTAAAACAAAAAAAAAACTTCACGTGCGTATAATAAGAAATCTAGAGGTAGATCCTGATGATGGTCGGAATTGTTAGCAAAGGCATAACACAAGTGTTAACCAAACACTTTGTATTCAAGAATCTTTTTTTAAACGTTAGTTGAATAATGCATAGATTTATCATATACCATAGTAATACGGGTAATTATAATAAACAAATTAAAAATTGTCACAGGTTGTCTGTATTTAAGCTTAAATTTTAAATGAACCATGCTTATTCACGGCATATTATATTTAACATATATTTTTATTATCTGTTATATGATTTATAAATCTAAAAGAAATTGGGAATGGAAGGGCCTCACATGCTTAATTAGTCTGAGATCTCTCTTCACCTAAATCCGGGCTTTGTCCGCATAAAGAGAAGCAAGTTCTTCAAATGCCTCTTCATATTCGGCTAAAGTAATATTTGATACCTTCCGAATAAACTTCTAGTACAAGAATTCAACTCCTTTAATTTTTCTTTTTGAGGAAAGTGGGATGATTAAAGTTTTTACAGACTTACAAGACCTAGTTACTTCTTTATTTTTTTATTTTTTTTGGGGGGGGGGGGGGAGGGGCTGGGAGGGATAAAAAATATGCCCATGAAATATGAAAAACACTCTATGTGACGAGATGGGAGCACCAAAACAAAAAAATGATTGATTTTCCCATCGAGTTGCTTCAAAAGAACACAAGTTCGACAAAACTTCATGTACGTCATTTAAAATTAAATAAGAGATATGTAAATATTTAGGATGGTGAAAGACAAAGAAGCATATATTGTTACCCACAGAAACGCATATATTCACTAAAAATATCTTTGAAGCTGAAATCTTCGATTTTTTACAGAATTTTTTTAATTTTCCAAAAAAAGAGGAGAGTGGTAGTTATTTGGAAAAACCTTCTTTCTAGTTATATCGAAGGATTTTCCCAGGGAATGGTGAAACACAAAAAAACACATCTGACGCAATAACCTGTCAGTTTTTCGGGAATGGTTAAAATTCAAATCGACACCCCCTCTTCAAAACCTAAATTTTTTTTATCTAATCCCCCTTGAGAGATTACACAAGGTGGAGCAAAAACGAAAAATAGGTGAATCAGATATGAACTATAAAACATTTATCGGCAAAAGCGCGAAGAAACCCGCCAGCGCGGTGACAGCGGCAATCGCCCGAGCAGGTGTAGCCGGAAGACGCGGCCGCTAAGGGGTCGGTGCTCTGTCTGTTAAGCTCTTTTTATGACACAACGATTCCGCCTTGCGCAACCATAAATAAATATAAATAAAATAAAACATATAGAAACACTAGAAAACGACTAGAAAAGACACTACTTATAAAAACGACTAGAAACACACATTGTTTAGCTGGAGACTTGGCACAAGAGTCCAAATGCTGAGATTTTAGGAGGGAGGGAACATGTATGCAAATGTAGATGAACACATCATTAAAAAATATATGAATCATCTCGACTAATATAGTCCAAGTGACTAAGGGATGTCAATACACACAGCAAAATTTCCTTGTTAATATATATCAATCAGTTTATATCGTTTATACGCTGTATCGTTTACCTTTCATTCATTTGGAAAGCTATATTCAACGCATTTCTATAACTATCACCAGTGTATAATTCTATAAACCTGTTATACACTTTACACGAATTTTAATTTGCTTGAATGCGAACATGTTTATGATGAATATAAACATGGCATGCAGTCAAAGAGTTGCAAATTCATAAATAATAAAAAATATCATTCAACCTTCAAAGACAATAGCGTCAATTCAGTTTTTTTTAGGGGGGGGGGCAGGGCAAAACTACTGTTTTTCAACGAAAATACCCCAAAAAGATTTTTTTTTCCCAAAATCTAGGGAGAGAGCGAAATAATCTAGGGGGTAAAGGCGCTCTTGCCTTCCCCCTTGCCTTGCAGACTGACGCCACTGATCGAAGATAATGTTTAAACTGGCCTTTCTTTTCTGTAAATCCAAACGAATTTCGGTATAATCTTCTTCTCTGACTTAAACAAGGAAATTTCCATTCACAAACAGTGGTTTCAATTGCACGATTTTTTTTGTTGGGAGGGGGGGGGGAGAAGCTGTTATTTCTTCAATTTTTTTCAATGAAAATATCTGAAAAAGAAATATTCCGGAAAATACTATTCTATAGGGACTGAAAAAGCTATAGCGAAAATCGTGAGAAATGACAGCTGGGCAACCGCAACAATAATGCTAAAAATATATAAAAATAAAGAAAACACATTCCCCAATTAAATGTTTTGTATCAAGATTTTGTCTTTGATTAAAAGTTTATATATTTTGTATTTTTTCCAGAGCACATGTTTGTTTAATTTGTAGTCAAGGTTAAGGCCTGATGGAATCTTTAGTCATGATTAATAATAACAATAACTATTATAATTACGATGGTGATATACAAGTCCGTATCCACTGTAAAAACGTAACAAAAATGAATATAAACACATTTTTGATGCTTTTTTTAAGTTTTTTTTGCAGCCCCTCCCCCCAACAAAAAAATCCTGGATCATTCTTGCTGATGTATGCAACATAATTGGAGTAATTTATCACACAGAACGAATAACACAGAAACAACAAAATTGCAATAAACATTAATAAAGTTAAACTAAACACAATTTAAAATTATTGTAAATACGTTGATGATTTTGTAAATACATAAAAAACTAATAGTGTTATAAAACTGCCCACTTATTTGTTAAAAAAGAAACTATTCCTCGAGTTTTACTATTTTTTGAATTTGTGAACTTTTGAGTTTTAGACTATTTAAGTTTTAATACTCTTCGTTTTCAAACTTTCTTAATCATCATTTTGAGTTTCATATTTTGGAGTTTTAAAGTTTCTCCGTCTTAAACTTTTTTGTGGCATGTTTCAAGACTTCCCAACGTCTTTGTACAGGGGTTTAAACATTATTTAAAGTTTTCAACTTTTCTTTGTTCCCCAGATTCTTTGTTTAAAGCAAAATTAAGAGTAATTTTGAGTTGAAAACATTTTTTCAAATTATGTTTAAGGCTTTTGCTTATAGTTAAGAAATCATTTTGATCTTTCAACTTTTTAAAGATTAAGTACTCCACAGACTTTTGTTTAAAGTCTAAAGTTCAATTTGAGTTTCAATACTTTTTGAGCGTTTTACATTTTACGGTTAGTAATTTTAATGTTAAATAACATATAAAACTATGTTTTAACGTTCCCTAGGTTATTTGTCTAAAATTAAAAAATCGTTTTGGGTTTGGCCTGCTCTTCTTGATTACAGAAATTGCTAATAATGATAAAAAGGTTAACGAGTAAGGGGGAGGGGACAAGGCAATTCTACAGGCTATTTAGTGATCAAATCCTTCATACATCCCAAAGATTTTGACGAATAACAATCTAAGAGTAAAAGCACAGACAGTTCAATACGTAATTATCAACTAGTTAACTTAATCACCAATGCTATAATTATGAGTATCATGACTGATTATAACAAAGATCAACATTTTGATTAGAAGCATTAATAAAGTATAATAACGCAATCTGTCATCCTCTCACTGCGACAAATCACACAGACAAATCTCTCACTGGTTTAGGCTGATGGCAGTCGTCCAAATGTTGGTTTTCCAGACGGAAAAAATTCCAGACAAACCGCCTGAAATAAAAGGAGAAAATGTTGAGAAATAACCAGTTTCATAAAACAATACTGTTGATAATAAAACATAAATAAAAATAGTTATACAACTGCATTAATAATAATAATAATTAAATATTGCTAGCAATAAAAATAATCTAAGCTAGAAATATCGAATGTATCTAAATATTAACCTTTTGACCTTAGAACCTTAGCCACACTTAAAAGTGTCGCTAAGGTTCCAACGAAATTGCATGCACCTTATTTAACTTAGATGTCTGTGGAGTAGTACAGGAAGCGCATAGGAAAAGAGCCTAACCCTGAGCAAATTGCAAGATGCCTCCAGAAAAAATGCAATGCCCACGATGATATTAAAGGACATTCTAAAAAATTTAATCATTCTAAACAAGTGGAATTTTATCACTTAGCTACTCTACGCCAGAGATTTTGAGGCTAAAATCGATTCAGATATATGACACAGTGATGAACCACAAAAGAAGACAGTTTTAATGCAGCTCTGTATCTGGCTCAATTTCTAACACCACACCCAGGTGAATATCATTCTACTTTTTTGTAGATTCACCAAAACTTTGTAGCAGCCCTAACCCGCTGTAGCAAGACTCAGATAGGAGGGGGGGAGTGAGTATTATCTTTATTTCGTATTATCTAGTCAAACCGGCAAAAATTCAGAAGACATTCCTTATTCTTATACAATCAGATTTTATAAACATCCCCAAATTGAATGAAAGCTACAAACACTGCTTTATGAAGAACAATTTTGACTAGGCGCATCATGCGCCTATTATTGACTCCAATGAGTTTCAATGAAAAAAAAAGTTTAAATGTACAAATCCATGACCATATCATCCCTGAGTAGAAACACTAAATGTGAAGTGAGGAGTAATTAAAACAACAAGGAGATTAGCGGCTTTTTCTGACTGATGAAACCGAACATCAGACATAGTAAATATCTCTATCGCTATGTCTGAAATATATATGAGGTTTCTTACTCTAGATGCAGCTTAGGAGAATCTCTTTCTTTCAAAGGCATACCATGCAAATACCAAAACTGACAAGCAAGCATACTCGTGTTTTTTCTTCTCAAGAGGCCATCATTAAGAACTATATGGTTTTCAATGACATTCTTCTATGATTACGCACCGATTTACGTCAAAGAGAGAGAGTTTAAAGCAAAATAAATATTTGGCTCGGCTCCAGATCATCTTTGATATTCCCAGCAATATCAACAATCACTAAAGCATCAAGGCGAGTTCCAAGATAACTATCTGTCTATTAATAACTACTACTGCTTTATTTGGAAGCATCTGAGCAATAGACTATCTCTTGAATAACTATGCACAATAACATTTCCAATTTCACTATGCGTGGCTTATTTTCCTTTGAGTTTGGCTTTGTTATCTTTAATACTTTTGTCAATCGTCATTCCATCTGCTTTAGGCGGCAATCCGCCAGAGTCACACATTTCCCTTGAATGATCACAAGTTAACATTTTCCACTGTCAAACTGTCCACGGTGTCCACCCCCCCCCCCTAAGTCTTACTTCAATAGCGATGATATTTTTCCTGCTCAAACTTTGGTCAAAGTGATCAAAGACTTGAAAGCCTAATTAGAGTAAAGCCAAAGCAGACAGTCTCTGTGAAGGGCAAAGACCACCTACTCAAGAACATCATGACGACACGCCCAAAAAAATAACTAAAATCTCAGTTTCAGTAGTATAGGTTAGTTTAGTGAAGATTCAGGTAGATAGCTTTAACTTTTCAAACTAACAGTTTTATAGTACATTTCCGAAAGTCTTATCCCCCTTTCAAAAGGACAATAGAAGAAAAGCCTATAAGTTCGATTTAGATTCCGTATCGGGTTAGCGATTTAGCTAATATTATTTGAAAAAAACTACGTTTTCTAAAGAGTTAAAGAGGCTGAGTTACAAGGTCGAACCTTAAAACGTACAGGGATTAAGAGGCACAGTTGGGGGGCTGCCGCCCCCCAAACCCCGCTTTCGCAGCCTTTAAATAAAAAAAAAGTTTTTTAAACTGAAAGTAAGGAGCGACATTAAATCTTAAAACGAACAGAAATTATTCCGTATATGAAAGAGGCTGTGCCTCCTCAACGCCTCGCTCTTTACGCTAAAGTTTGACTATGTCTCACAACTTTATTTTTTAAAACAATAAAAAACTTTACCTCTAGGACCTGAAATCCCTTAACATTGTGGTGGGTCGCCTCTTTATAGAGGCACAAGTGTGCCTCCTTGATTGAATGAATTTTAACTCCACTGTTTATCCCTCAGGAAGTTTTCCGATGGTGCACGATTTTGCTGGGTTATTCCCCTAACCTTCTACTCTCAATATCTTTTTTCGTAGAGAAAAACTGGAAAAGCCAGTCACCAGGTGAGAAGATTTTTCGAATTTACTAATGAGTTCAGTAGTAGAGAATGTTCCTTTGTACATTTCAGAATAAATATTGAATTTAAACAGTTATTTGTGGCTTACTGAGAAAACAGTTTTCATGTTAATTTTATATTAATTCTTGTTTTTAGGGAACATAAGCGGATCTTTTTCAGAGTGAAACTCTGAAAAAAAGAGAAAAAAAACTCGATAGGATCTTATAGCACTACAAATCTGACGGTAATTGTAGGATCGGAATACCTTCTTGCCATTCCATCATTCCGCTTTATAATTCTTTCATACAACATTACTGAATAAAACAGTTCAATACATGTTGGGACTCTCAAAACTCATGTTGCTCCCTGCTGCACGATGTAAAATAAGGATGGCAGGTAAAGGCGTAGCATCGTTAAAAAGCCACTGTGTATAAGGAGCCTTCTCTCGCTGTTTCATCCCTTTTTGTGGAACAAAGAAAAACCCTTTGGCACATTTTTCACTCTGAATACTTGAAAACAATCTTGCCCGGGACTAAAATCATATGAACCAAATACCTTGTGGCTGATTCCCCATATAAGTCATGAGGTGATTCACTCACGCAAACTTTAAACAAATGTTTAAAGCTTAATGATTAAACTTAAAAAGAACAATAAGCATTCTCGACCCTTTATCTTCCAGTTAGTGTGAAATATGCAATGAAAAAAAAAAAACAGAACAAAAATCTCGTCATAAAATACTGAAGATAGAAAATATAGAAATAAGTCGGAGACAAAAGTATAAATGGAAATTTTAGTCCCTTAACTTAGCATGACTAAAAACGGAATTTCCTGCGTATTGCATATTCGTTACAATAACCAAAATGGCCCGTTTTCTATCTTCTAATTCGTTCTTCAAGACTTGACTTGGCTAAGGTCTCCTGCTGGGCACTGATTGGCGTTGAGAGTAGCGTCTATCTCCTCCATCAGCGTCGGTCCATGGTAAGTGTTTGCCTTTTATTCGGTCTGACATTTACCACTGCCAGGAACTCGGAAAGGCTGTCGAACCATCGTTTCTATGTTCGATGGCGAGGTTGCTTCTAATCGGCTTTCCTAGGGTCAAAGTCAAAGATCGCGTTTCCAGGTAAATGCATGGGTATTCGAAGTAAGTGTCCAACCATCATAAGGTACGCTCGGCTGTTTGGGTCTAAAACCGAGACTGCTTGATGAGCTGCAGTAGCTTCTCGTTACTCACAAAGTCAAACCACCACAGGCCTTTGATCCTTCTCAGGCTTTTTAGGATTGCGGCTGATGCATGCCATGTCTCAGCTCTGTAAAACATCATACAACTGACAAGGGTGTTGAAAATTCGCTATTTAGTTAACCAGCAACACTTTAAGCGTCCTGAAGTACTGGTTCTGCCTGCCTACCAGTGGGTAAAGGCAGGCACACATAGCAGCCCTCACCCCTGGGGTGTAAGAAGGGACTCATCAGGCGAGACCTATACCAATTTTAACTTGTAATTTGCCTACAGAAACCAATCCTTGGGTTTATGCACTGCTACTGTTGATGCTTGATGTTTTGTGCTGATTGCTTTCTATTCTTCAAATTTCACAATCCCCTGCTTTTGTATTTGAAATTTGTTGCTTGATTGTAGACTATATCCTGCCTTATACCCAAATTGTCTTATAACACTGCTTATTCTGTTCCTGTTTTGTTGTTTACTTCAGATAAGAAATGAAAAGTCAACTCAAGCCACCTCGTGAACTAAGGTCTGACAGATCAATCTGATTCTCTGGATCAGAATCTGTTTCAGAGCAACTACTCATGCTCACTAACCACATAAATAGCATAAAAATCAAACATAAAATGCTAGCAGATTCACTACAACCTGACAACCTTAAATCTTCAGTGAAAGGGTTACTTGATGACCGTATATTGGCTAAGATCTCTTCCCAGGTAGATGAGGCAGTGGTTAAAATGAAAGAGGAACAGACATTCACGCAACATAATGTCACTATCTCTTCAGATAAGCTGGATGCAATCAAGCAGGAGGTGTATGCTGGCCTTAACCTAGATCTTAGTGATCTAGTGGATAAAACCCTTGAAAGCTATAACAGACGCATATTTTCTGTTGAATCTTCATTGGCTACTTTAGAGTCATCCATGATAGACCTTAAAAACTCTTTTAAGCCTATCAAGTCCAATCTTGCAAGATTAAATGACCGTTTTGAACAGCAGGCTTTGAGCAACCAAATTATTGTCCTTGGGGTGAAAGAGGATGCCTCCATTGAAAACACTGAAAATCGATTCTTGTCACTATGTGCTGGGAAATTTCCTGGCATACCAATTATTCAGTCTGATACTGTATCAGCCAAAAGAATTGGCAAACCATCTGCAAAACCCAGACCCATAGTTGTTGAATTTTGCAACTTACTAGTTCGTCAACGGCTTCTCAGACAAAAGAAGGATTTGAAAGGATCAGGGATTCTATTTTCTGAGACGCTTACAAAACCACGCTTACAACTTCTTTCATAAGCCAATTCAAAGCTTGGGTTACGTAATGTTTGGTCCAGTAAAGGTGATATCCTGTATAAAACCCAATCTGGAAGAGTAGTTAAGTTTAATGATCAGAATGAAATTGATTTATGTGCTGCATATGCAGAAAAAATAAAGTGATGGATTTAGATTTATTTTTTTATAATATATTGCATTGTTTCTGTAGGAATTTACTTGCTGTTCTTAAAATATTCCTCTATTATTCTTTACTGTCCTCACATAATTTTGACTGGTACCATATTACGATTTGGGCCAATGGTTTGGATGATATGTCCCTTCCCACTAATATTTCTTTATGTTTGTTTGTGATTCTGTCACCTTCATGTTGTCTGATTTACATTATAATCTTGTTGTGTTAATATACATGTAACACTCATAATGTGAACTGGTCATACGTTATTGTTTGTGCCAATACTTATAATAATATTTGCCTTCCCACTGATTTTTCTTTATGTTTGTTTATGATCCTTTCACCATCATGTAGCTTGGCTTCTATAATGTTTTTGTCGTGTCAGCACACTTACAGCTCACATAATTTTCACTGGTCCCGTATTGCATTTTGGGCAAATATTATGAATCATATATGTTATCCCACTGTTATTTATTTATTTTTTTATGTTTGTTTGTGATCCTATCACCTTTATGCAGGCTGATTTCTTTCATATGTTTGTCATTTCAGCATAATTGCAGTTCATATAATCTTAACTGGTTCCACATTATACTTGGGGCCAATATTTTGATGAATATGTGCCATACCATTATTATTTCCTTATCTAGGTTAGTGATCCTATCGCCTTCCTGTAGCCTGAATTCCATCATATTTTTCTCATGTCAGCACACATGCGACTCACATAATTTTGACTGGTCCCATATTATACTTTTGGTCAATATTTTGAATAATATATGCCATCTCATTGATATTTCTTTATCTTTGTTTTTGATCCTATCACCCTTGTGTACCCTAAATTCTATCAAATTTTTGTCATGTCAGTATATATGCTGCTCTCATAATTTCTTACTACCCATATTATACTTTGGGCTAATATTTGGAATAATATGTGTCATTCCATTGATATTCATTTATATTCGTCTGTGATCCTATCACCTTCAGGTAGGCTGACTGCTATTATATTTTTTTCATGTCAGCATACTTACAGATTACATAATTTACTGGTCCCATATTGGACCAATACTTTGAATAAAATGAGCCATTCTACTGATATCTCTCTATGCTTTTTGTGATCCTTTCACCTTCATGTAGCCTAATTTCTATTATTTTTTTTTGTCAGTACAGCGCACCTGCAGCTCATGTAATAGCAACTGGTGTCACATTATACTTTGGTCCAATACTCTGGATAATTTGTGCCATCCCACTTATATTTCTATGTGTACATTTATTATGTGTGATGGTTATGGGTGATTTCTCTTTTCTTTTGAATTCTTTTATTGTTAATTCAGTTATATTTGATCAACCAAGTAGGGCTGGTAAACAAGAGACTCACACGCTTGACCCTCTTCTTGAATCTATGGTTAATTCTAGGTGCAACTATCACACTACCATTGATTATTGTGATAAAATTATACCCTCACTGTCTTTAAATAGTAGCTTCAATGTATTTTGTTTGAATGTGCGTGGGATAAGAGATAGGTAGGATAGTCTGAAATCGTATTTGTGTGCTGATAATTCTTGCCCTTTTTATGTAATAGGTTTAAGAGAAACATGGTTATCTGATGGTGAAAATTTTACAGCCTATGATATGCATGGTTATGTTGCTGTCCATATCCCCAGAATGGTAACAAAGTGCTCAGGGGGTATTTCTTTATTTATAATGTTTGATCTTGAGTTTAGAAGAAGGTCTAACCTGGAATCCTTGTGTACCTCAGTAGTGTCAAATAGTAGGACAGTTTATTCTCTTGTTATTGATCCGAAAAGCCAGTTTGCATGTGACACTGTTTTTTTGTTTTATAAGCCCCCTCCTTTTCCAACACATTTGTTCTGCGATTTGCTTGATCAACTTTCTTGTGTGGGGTCTTTCTCTGAAAAACGTATTTGTGTTTTGGGAGATTTTAATTGTAATATATTAAATATTGGATCAAGTGATGAATATGACCATCTCTTTGATGTTCTTTCTTCTTCTGGTCTACTTCCTTCAATTTTTGCTTCCTTCTCGTGTTGACCCTACTAGAAATTCTGCCACTTTAATAGACAATATTTTCATTTCTCATTCTTCTAATTTAAAGTTTACTTCTGGTCTTGTTTTCACTTATCTTTCTGATCACTTCCCTATTTATGTTTCACTTTTTGTGCCTCAAACTGAGATTGCTGTGGATGAGCAGGGTGAGTCTTCTTTTAGAACTTCCACGGATAAAGAAATTTCTAATTTAATTCATAGTCTTCAGAGTAATGATTGGTCTAGTGTTCTTGAAGCTAATGATGTTGATTGTGCAACGAATTTATTTTGTGTGTCGTATGGGAGCTCTGTTGGATAAGCATTTTCCTCTACGAAAGAGGCCAAGGAATTCCATACCCAAATGTCCATGGATGTCTAGAGGTCTGATCAATGCTACACATATGAAGGCGTCTCTGTTCAAGGCTGCATGTAAAAGTAAAACACAGGATGATCTTTTAAAGTATAAACCTTATAATAATGTACTTACTTTTTCAGTACGTGCAACTAAAGAGCTCCATTTTTCGCGTCGAATTCATGAGTGTAAGAGTTCGTTGCGTAAGCTTTGAACTGAAGTTAATGAAACTGTTTCTCGTAAAAGACTAAAATAGTCCCCCCCTTGTAGTTATAAGAAAGCTTATGTATCTTTCATGACAAAAGATCTTCGGCCCGAGCCTTCAATTCGTATTTTAACTCACTCCCTTTAGTTCCCAATCCAGCCTACAGGAGAGTAAGTAGTTTTTCCTTAGCAGAAAAGTCCTTTTTCGTTTTCCCATGCAGTGATATCGAAATTTCTAACATTATTTCTCAGCTTTCAAGTAGCCGTTAAGTTGATGGTTTTGGTTTAAGCTGTAATGTTCTTAAAAAAAATTGGTCAGTTTGTTTTTAACCCCATCGCACACATAACTAACCTCTCTCTTTCTTCTGGTGTTTTTCCTCATTTATTTAAGGTTGCTAATGTTGTACCTTTGTTTAAAAAAGGTGATTCATATATAATTACAAACTATAGACCTGTTTCTCTCCTTCGTGTAATCTCTATGGTTGCTGAAAAAGTAGTGTATTGTACACTCTCTTCATTTGTACTTAGTGCTAATACGACTGCTGGAAATTCTCTCACAACTAACTATCAGTATGGCTTTCGTGCCAGTTTTTCTACCTTGCATGCACTTTCAGATGCAACATAGTTTGTGCGTGTTAATCTTGACAAGGGCTTGTGTGTTTTGGGTCTATTTCTTGACTTTTCAAAGGCATTTAATATGGTCATTCACTCTGTTCTTTTGTCTAAATTATCTTCATTTGGAGTGCATGGAGTCCCACTTGAATGGTTTGGGTCTTACCTCTCGGGAAGATCTCAGTATGTTTTTGTTAATGATGCTTCTTCCTCTACCTTGCCTATTTTGAAAAGTGTCCCACAGGACTCTGTGCTAGGACCACATTTGTTTTTAATCTGTATTAATTATATTGTGGATGGTCTTCATCCCCTTGTGCACCCTATTCTTTTTGCTGATGATAGTAACTTTTTCATTGTTTCAGTGGACCTGCCATCTGCCACTTCCCTAGCTCAAGGTCTTCTTGATAAAGTAAAAGATTGGTGCTGGTCAAATGGTATGACTCTCAACAGCCAAAAAAGTGCCATTGTACACTTTAGGACCCCTTATCGTATGAGAGACGCAAGGGAGCCAACCATCCTGACCTATGGGAATGATATTATAACGCAAGCTATTATAGTGAAATTTCTTGGTGTGTATCTTGACTGTTATCTTTCTTTTAAACCCCATATAACTCATACCCATTCCCTTGTCCTCCTCCAATCTTCAATGTTATACAGGGTTAACTCATTTCTTCCCTCAGATGTTCTGCTTTCTCTTTATTATGCTTTTATTTTTGCTTACCTTTCTTATTGCTGTTCCGTCTGGGGTAGTACTAATAAATCTCTTCTCTGCTCACTTCAAAGAGCCCAAAATAGGGCAGTGAAGGCTACTTTTCTTCAACCTCGTTTTTACCCTTCCTCTGATCTTTATAATGATACCGGAATAGCTCCGCTGGATAGTATTGGTGGCAAAAGTTACCTTTATTTAGCATATTCTGCTTTTCTAGGTACACTTCCACTATCTTTGCAGCAGTATTTCTTTCTGTCAGGCTCAGGTAGGTACTCTTTTTTTTACGCAGCTCTTATCGCTGATTCATTTTACCTAAACGATCATCAACAGCAGTTCAGAGGTCTCCTGTTTATCAATCTATTATACTATGGAACTCCATCCCTCCTGATGTCCCTCTATCTCTTTCTGCAAAGGCAGTTTCTCACCGGGTCTTTCCAGTATAGTATTTTTTCCCCTTTTTTTTCTTTTTTTTGCATTCCGTCCAAATTTTATATGTCTTTTTTTTCATTCAATATATTTTTCTGATTTTAATTTTTTTTTGCTTTTTTTTCAGTGTGCTTTTTCTGTTTTTTGTATGCGCTTTATAATAGTGTTTTATTTTTGTTTTGTTGGCCCTTTACAAGCTGAGCTTCTTGGGCGTGTATAAACTTTACGTTTGTAATTGCTTTGTTTTTAGTATTAATAAATTGATTGATTGATTGATTGATACTTGAACGGTCTGATATTCAGTTTCACTAAAGGTGACAGTTCAACCTGCCCAAGGCGGAAGAAGCTTTGGCAATTCTTGCTTGCAGCTCGGAGAAAAGCGAGCCAACTGCAAAAATTATGGATTTTTTGGTGGACTTTTTAATGAATTCTAAAATTGATGCTGTTATTTACCTTTTCTTAAGAATCCCATGGCTGGTTTTTAGCTGATACTTTTTTGCAAGACAATCGTTTAAATTACAAGTTTAGACTTAGACCGATATATTTTCTCAAGACATTAATACAAAATATGTCAGACATTTATGTCCTTGTAGGAAAGCGATATGGTTTACGGCAGTGCAAATTCTATAATTACAAATATTAATATAAAACATATGTAAAGGGTACAAGTTATTTAAATTACCTGAAAACTTCCAAAGCGCCAACTATAGTGGTGATGACTTCTTTTGGAAGCAAATCTTTTTCATTGATGTATACAGAAATTACCCAGAAAAACCTCAGGAAAAAATCCTGCATAATGGCAGCATAATAGATCCACTAGAAAAAAGCAAAATATTAGGAGGATTTCAAATATTATTATTAACAAAACACTGCATTTGCCAGATTCCTGAATTCAGAAATTGATAAAATGCATTTTTTTTATAATTTAGTTTTACTTAAATGACTGTTCTTACTTTAACTAGATTAGCTTTTAAGTGTACCAATTTAGGCTATGCGTAAGACTTCTTGATACGAAATAAGGTAATTTTGTCTGAAATTCATATCGAAAGACCATTTTATTTATTCCATCCGATTGGCTTATTATTTTGAGGTATATTTGTGCATAATGTTGTATTATTAAGAGGAGCGGCCAGCCTATCCAACAAACTATTGTCATAAGTCTTATCAATAATTTTTTTTTTTTGGCAAGAGATTTTCAAATTATACTGTTTCTATGTAAAAATTAGTGCCATCTAATTTTATTTGCCCAAAATTATACTTCCTTTGTGGAAAGCTAGTTATAAGCCCAAAAAGTCTTAAAATTGATTGCTGATTACAAACGATAATTTAGTGATACTGAAAATATAATAAATTTGATAAGATAGTGCCATTGAAAAAGTGGCCGGAAAGCAGCATATATATTTCCTTACTCAGGTTTTATTGTCTTATTTTATTTATCATTTTAATATATTTTTTTTTACATATTTCAATGTCTTCATTTAGTTTAAGCATTTTCTGTTTTGACCAAAATCTACCATAAGTTCTAGAGAACAGTCTGTTTTGTAGTTTTCTCAAAACCCGCTTTCTTCTACACCCCAGAAAAAAATTTTACGGGCTGAAAAGAAGGGCAAAATTTACATGTAAGAAAACACTAGTAAACAGCAATTACAAAACAGTGAATAAAGCTAAAAAAAAACCAGCGAAGTGAAAGAAGAACAATTAGGGAAAAAACAAGCAAGGATACATAAGATCACCTGAAATGCCTTACAGTAGAATAAGCCTTACACCAGTTACAAACCCATAAAGTTTGGCCAAATAACGAGCAAGACTAAAACTGAACTAAAGAAGAAAAAATTTTAACAGGATGTATAGATTAAGAAAATACTATAGCTTTCATACTGACTTGAAATACCCGTATCATAGGCAGCGCGCTAGCGCTGCAGTAAAGAACGATGTGGGCATATTGTGTTGTTTTTTTTTTCTCCATACTCGAGCACTTCATATCGAAGGAGTCGTCTTAGAAACTTCGAAAAGTGCTCATTCGATTAGAAAATGGAGTGACTAGTGCCCTTTTTAATAGTCAAAAGTGATTGGAGGTCAACTAGCCCCCCCCCCCTCACCCACGCCTATCATTCCCCAAAACATGTCCAATCAAAATTTTGAGATAGCCATTTTGTTTGGCGTAGTTGATTTCCAAATAGAAAATATCTTTTTGAGAAGGACACTCCTCCACAACCCACGGGGCAAGGGTCTTAAGTTATGCCCTGAGAGGCATCTAAGGTTTTTATAAAAGGCGTTGTCGTAGAAACTTCAGAAAAGGCTCATTCGATTGGAAATTCAAAGGGCTAGTGCCCGTTTTAATAGTCGAAAGTGATTGGAGGGCAACTAGCTCCCCCACCCACGCCCATCATTCCCCCAAACACATCCAATCAAAATTTTGAGATAGCCATTTTGTCCAGCGTAGTTGATTTCCAGATAGAAAAAATATGTTTTTGAGGAGGACGCTTCCCTACAACCCTTAGGGCAAGGGTTTTAAGTTATGCCCTGGGGGTATATGAGGTTTTTATAGAAGGCGTTGTCGTAAAAACTTCAAGAAAGGCTCATTCGATTGGAAATTCAAAGGGCTAATACCCTTTTCTAATAGTCGAAAGTGATTGGAGGGCAACTAGCCCCCCCCCCCCCCCAACGCCCATCATTCCCCCAAACACATCCTATCAAAATCTTGAGATAGCGATTTTGTTCAGCGTACTTGATTACCAAATAGGAAATATATTTTCGAGGAGGAAACTCCCCCACAACCCTCGGGGCAAGGGTTTTAAATTTTACCCTGGGGGCATATAAGGTTTTTATAGAAGGTGCTGTCGCAGAAACTTCAAATCAGGCTCATTCTATTGGAAATTCAAAGCGCTAGTACCTTTTTAATAGTCGAAAGTGATTGGATGGCAACTATCCCCCTCCCCCACGCCCATAATTCCCCCCAACACATCCAATCAAAATTTTGAGATAGCCATTTTGTTCAGCGTAGTTGATTTCTTGATGGAAAACTTTTTTTTGAGGAGGACACTCCCCCACAATCCTCAGGGCAAGGGTTTTTAGTTATGCCCTGGGAGCATATAAGGTTTTTATAGAAGGTGTAGTCGTAGAAACTTCAAAACAGGCTCATTCGATTGGAAATTCAAAGGACTAGCATCATTTTTTATAGTCAAAATTCATTTGAGTACAATAAGCCCACAACCCCCCCCCCCTCACGCCCTTCATTACCCCAAACACATCCACATCAAAATTTTGAGATAGCCATTTTGTTCAGCGTACTCGATTTCCTAATAGGAAATATGTTTTCGAGGAGGACACTCTCCCACAACCCTATGGGCAAGGGTTTTAAGTTATACCCTGGGGCATAGGTTTTTATAGATGGCGTTGTCGTAGAAACTTCAAATCGGGCTCATTTGATTGGAAGTTCAAAGGGCTAGTATCCTTTTTAATAGTCAAAAGTGATTGGAGGGCAACTAACCCCCCTCACGCCCATCATTCCCCCAAACACATCCAATCAAAATTTTGATATAGCCATTTTGTCATTTTGTTTAGCTTAGTTGATTTCCAAATAGAAAATATCTTTTTCAGGAGGACACTCCCCCACAACCCTTGGGGCAAGGGTTTTAAGTTATGCCCTGGGGGCATATAAGGTTTTTATAGAAGGCGTTGTCGTAGAAACTTCAAAAAGACTCATTCGATTGGAAATTCAAAGCTCTAGTAACCTTTTTAATAGTCGAAAGTGATTGGAGGGCAACTAGCCCCCCTCCCCCCCCCTCTCGCCCTTTATTCCCCCAAACACATCCAATCAAAATTTTGAGATAGCTATTTTTTTCCACGCAGTTTAAAGTTCAGGAAATTATATTTTTGAGCAGGACACTTCCCCCACAGTCTTCAGGGCAAGGGTTATAAGTTATGCCCTGGGGGTATATAAGGTTTTTAAAGAAGGCGTTGTCGTAGAAACTTCAATAAAAGCTCATTCGACTGGAAATTTAAAGGGCTAGTGCCCTTTTTAATAGTCAAAAGTGATTGGAGGGCAACTAGCCCCCCCCCCCCACACCCATCATTCCCCCAAACACATCCAATAAAAATTTTGAGATAGCCATTTTGTTCAGGATAGTTGATTTCCATATAGGAAACATATTTTTAAGGAGGACACTCACCCACAACCCACAGGGTAAGGATTATAAGTTTTGCCCTTATAAGGATATAAGGTTTTTATTAAAATCTTTGTCGTAGAAACTTGAAAAAGGGCTCATTCGATTTGAAATTCAAATGATTAGTACCCTTTTTAATAGTCTAAAGTGATTTGAGGGCAACTAACCCCCTTTCTCGCCCACCTTTTCCCAAAACACATCCAATCAAAATTTTTAGATAGCCATTTTATTCAGCGTAGTTAAAAGTTTTGGAAATTAGGTCTTTAAGGATGACAACCCCTCCCCCCACAGCCCTCAGGGCAAGGGTTGTAAGTTATGCCCTGGGAGCATATAAAGTTTTATTGAAAGCGTTGTCGTAGAAACTTCAAAAGGGCTCATTCAATTGAAAATTGAAAGGGAAACTGCCTTTTTTAATAGTTGAAAGTGATTGGATAGTGACTAACGCCCCTCTCACGCCCACAATTTTCCCAAACGCATCCAATCAAAATTTTGAGATATCCATTTTGTTCAACGTAATTGAAAGTTCTGGAAATTAGGTCCTTTAGGATGATAGCCCCTTCAGAGCCCTCAGTGCAAGGGTTGTAAGTTATGCCCTGGGGGCATATAAGGTTTATATAGAAAGTTGTTGTATATGATTTATAGAATATATTTTAGTCTTCCTCAAATCCAATTTTTATATGTTTAAAAACTAAATGTTGACTTAAGATTAAATCAAAATGCACTGTGATAATGCTAATTCCCAATAAGGCATCTCAGCAGTATCCCAAGAACGGCTGAGGGTAATATGTTCAAACGTTCGGGGCAACTTCTGCTCTTAAAATTTAACCAAATCCAAATAGCGTAAGTGTATCCAAGCTATCAAAGAAAGTAAGCAGATTTATTTTTGCGAATGGTATCAAGTTTTTCCTTACAGGTCAACTAGAGGAGCTATGAAATTAAATTAAACTGTACTATTTTTGTCTTTATTTTTGAAAGGGTGTAGGTTGTTAAAAATTGATGAAAATTTTTCTCTAGCACACAAATGGCAAGTAAAACTGTAAATTACTAAAAAACAAACAGATTTAAAGTGTGATTTTCTTTTTTCCTGAGAAGACTATGTCAATATAAGACGAACAGAAATTAACTAAAAAAGCTTTTTTCACAAAATAAGTTTTCCAAAGAAAAGTAAAGAACTCCATTAAACAAAAAATGAGCAAAACTAAAATATTATTTAATTTAAAAACTTATTTTGCGGGAAAAGTTTTTTAATTAATCTGAGTAAGGGACAGATGTCATGTAGAATCCTGGACAGTCTATAGCAAGCTTGAAAAGGATAATTTTGAGCCTAATGAAGTTTGTTCTAAACACCCATACTACAGCAGCCCCATGTTTCAGAACGATACGTTGAAGACGGATAAACAAAGTCGGTCATATTAAGTATGGTCACGAGATCGATTGGTAAAATGGCCATGCTCAATATAGAGCACTTACGAAGGACAAGAAACTGTACCAAAACGCGAGTTTCAATTTATTTTTGGAATCAGTCAATTAAGATGTCAAAATAATGAAATAAACAAGATTTTAGAAAAAAGGAGAAAATTCATTCCAATTGGATAAATTGAATTTGTGGGCAATCCAATTATTTTTACCTTAATTAGGTTGTATACCCCTAGGTTAACAATATTACAATCCATTTATACGAACCAGGAGTAGGCTAATATACAGAGCTTTACGAGCACCAATTAGTAATAAAACAATCAAGAGTCCAGATAGACTCTTGCTCAAGCAATCGTGACCAATTTTTTAAATAAGAAGCAAATCAAATTGAAGGTGAGTTTCTCACACCACTTGAAGATATTCATTTCCTCAAATATTGAAGACTAACAAGACCAAGCGCTTTAGAAAATTCAAAAGACACACATGCCATTGTAAACATTGATATGAAATGAATTACGAAGCATCAATGAAAACATGTAAGGTAGAAAAGGCTCTCCAAATAACGGGTCGGTGATCAGAAATTTGATTTTATATCTAGAGGATTTTATAAAATACAGGAAACTACGGCCACGTTTTTCTATATAAAAAAAAAACAATTCTAAGAATGGAAACGAGTATATTAAATATAATTTTCAAATTAAGTTTAATTTCTTAAAACTTAATTAAACTTGATAAACCTAATTCTACGAATGGAAATAAATATGTTAAACTTAAGTTTCGATGATTGACCTTTTTGTTAAGAGTTTAAGCCTCCGGTTAACCATTTTGTCCACATTGGGAAAATCCCCTAAATAGGTATTTTCCGTGGAAAATCGGCAAAGTGATAAATTAAGAATATGAAAAACAGGATCAATAGCATAAAGAAACTTGATAAAAAAAAATCCTCAAGTATGTCAGGTGTAAGACAGTGGTGATTTTAGTCTCTTGTGTCTGGGACAAAATCCTTATTAGCCCCTCTCTCTCCCCCTACCTGTCTCCTAAAAATTTTCATTTACTAACAAAATTTCATTTATTAGCAAAGTTTGAATACAAAATTTCACAAAGACACTAAAATTAATTAAATTCGGTCTGCTTGCTTTTTATTTTCAAGGAATGATGACGTAGATATGGGAAAAAGGAAAATCTCGAATTCAATTTGCTTATACTTATTTCCAACTGCAATCTCTACTGGATATTAGTAAAAATAAAATTTAAAAAATTAAAAGGTGATTATAGACGTTAGATTATTTATTGGTATTTTTACCCCTAAATTTCTGCACCAGTTAAGTGTCCCCTCTGCCCTCCCCTAAAACCACCTCTTGTGTAAGATTAGTACTTCTGACTAGTTTACCTCTGTTGGAATATTCTGGAAGAGAGAATGGCCTTGCGTGTGTGTGCCTGTGTTCGTTCCAGGGCGTATATGCGTATGAGCACTCCCTGATGGGTAGCAGAATGCAATTAAATTTTCCACGCTGGAAATTACACATATCCGGTACAGAGTCTGAGAGCCTGATTAGACTGAAAATATAAGTTTAAGATTTTTGGAGCAAAATCCCAATTTTTCACAATCATCACTTTTACGCTGCAAAGACATGTCTTGGCTTAGATACAAGTTTAGCTTTACACAATATTTTTCAGTTATTGATGACTGGCAAAAAGCTGGTAGACCGTTATTCATTAGAAAATAAACATTGGCTAAACTTAGAAAGCGAATTCAGAGAGCTAGTGGGAAGCGATTCTGACCAGTGATTTTTGAAGTAAAATCCAAATTATTAAGATAGAATACAACAAAACTGTAATTTTTTTTCATCACGTTCTTACCAATTACCTGGCGAAAACAATAGTTTTTTTTAAAGCCTTGCAAAATCATCCAATTACTTGGTTTACATACAAAAATTGATTATGATAATGAAAGTGAAGTAAATTCTTAAATGGCTTGCTCTTTCCCTCGTTGTTCGCGACTAGCCGGTAAAGTATTGACTCGCTTGTCTTATGAGCCAGCTTTGCTTTTCAGTGACTTTTGCAATTAGTACTTTTATGCTGCTAAGACACGTCTTGGCTTGAAAACCCCCTTTAATACTGAGCAACAAACCTAGAGAGGCAAAAAAAAAAATACAATTTCTGGACCGACTTTTTTCAATAAGGCCGCTTTTTAAAAACGTGATTAGTTACTTAG